>NW_011499958.1:400048-497687 GCF_000495115.2 Populus euphratica
GCCTTATTATGGCAGTCATTATTCCCTCTATTCCTCGTCCAACTGACATGGTGATTTGGGGAATGAATGATACATGTGTCTATACCTCTAAATCATCATTTCTTTTGCTACTAAACAAATCAAATACGCTGCTTGTTAATTCTATTTAGCCTCGGGTTTGGAAGCTATAGGCTTCTGATAAAATACGCATGATACTTTGACAAATTGTCCATGATAGTCTTCCCACGAACCTGCTTAGATACAAAAGGAACATTGCCAACTCTCCTATTTATGGTTGACGCAACCAGGAGGAGGACACTACTTTGTATTGCTTGTGGGACTGTTTCTTTGCCAGGGATAGGTAGACAAAGTTGGATCTTGTTAATACTCGTGATTTTTGGAACTTATATGGTGAAATGATTTAGAGATACAAGTTTTTCTAATGATTCTTTCATTTTTCTTTCGGGTATATGATGGATCTGAAGGCGCAAAAACATTATTGCATATGGTGATAATTATGCAGGTGAGAGTTGGATTCTGAGGCAGGAAGGATAATCTTTGTTATGCTTTCGCCATGCACGATAAGGGGTTTGTGAAATTAGATGTTGACGGGAGCTCGAAAGGTATTTCTAAGGAGATTGGTTTTGGAGGCTTCATTAGAAATAATAGAGGGAAGGACTAGTAGGTTTTACCAGGTTTGGTGGTATTGACACTAACCTGCCTCCATAACTTCCGGCTATTAAACATGGACCAGCTCTTGCTTGAAATCAAGGCTTTACGAGGATCATCTGCAATTCTAAATCCTGAATGCCTTGAGATTTGTTCATGCGAGAAACTTCACTTTTCATATGCTTGGGGCTGTTACTATGAATATCAAGGAGCTTCTCTCGAGGGATTAGGAGGTCCATCTTGCTCATACGTTGAGGGAAACCAACTCCTGTACTGAGTTCTTTCTTTCAGCAATTTGATGACAATGCTGCTGACTTTGTGAAATTTTCAAGACTAAGCGCGCTCTTGCTTGCAGATTCCATAAGTACTTGTTATTGTAAAAGAATTTAATTTTTTATTTATTTTTCCACCGTTAAAAAAAGGATTAATTTTACAATAACGTCTATATAATTCAATTAGAAGTCCCGTCAGTTTAGCCGACGAATCAAAGTCCTATTTCCTTGCTTATTTATACAAACGACAAAAAAAACTCCTTTTCATGCTTCGTGAGATGGATCCAGGAGTTTCCTTTTCCTTTCATTTTTCCTTTTCTCACCCCCTGTAGCCTCGACTTGCTTCAAGAAGTTTCCTTCTTGCTGATGGGTTCGAATCTTTAAATAATATTTAAAATATTTTTTTCTCAAGCATAAACAAATTAAAATAAATAACAGTTTTTATATAATTTTATAAGTATGTTTTTAGTTTTATTTGCCAAGTAAATTAATTCGAGGATACCATTAATTCTTGAAAAAAATGTTTACATTTCAAACAATGTACTACTAAATAATTATTTTATTTCCACTTCCCAGTATTTTTATTATAAAAAAGACCTTCTTTGGGTCAAATGGACAATTTTTTCTTCCCAAACTTGCAACTTTTTTCAAAGCTGAATAAATAAATAAATCATGTAGACAAATATTGTAATTAAATATTAGAAACTCCTTTTTTTTTTAAAGCTGATAATATTACAAGCTCTAGAAAAAAAAACATATATTTGAGCATCTTTACTACATAAAATTATTTGAAAAAAATTATAAATACATTGCTAAACAAATTTTTAACAAAAAAAAGTCTTTAATAAGTTTTAGACTTATTAATGAGAAGATTTGTGAATGATTTAGGCTGTCTTAAAAGAGAAAAAAAATATTATTTTTCTTATAAAAAAGTAACCTTGCTATTTCTTATTTTAATTCTCAGCACATATACTCTTTTTATATCAAAATTAAATTCCATCTTCAATTTTAATTCAGGTTTAAGTAAATCAATGCACATTCATAATTAATTTGCCTAACTTCTTTATAGGCACCTTCCGGCTTCCTGCCAAACCTCAAAGGGCGGAAAATGTTGTTATTTGATATATAATTTAATGTTTATATTTTAATTTCACCTCTTTCTTTTTTTTTTTTAATCCAAATTTAACTTTTTTTCTTGTTCGTCAAAGATCCATCCAAAAAAATCGATCTATTTTTTTTTAAATTAACGTGGGTGTCCGGGCCAGCTTGCGCGTACCACGACTAATCCCACGGGCCTGAAGTTAACGACCATATAAGCCTCCAGTGGCCATTATATGAGCAACTAAGGACTCGAACCTGAGACCACAGAGGGAGCAAACCCCTTGATCCCAAATACTTACTACTTGGCCACCACCTCGATGGTTAAAAATCGATCTATTTTTTTTTAGATTAACGTGGGTGTCCGGGCCAGCTTGCACGCACCACGACTAATCCCACGGGTCCTAAAGTTAATGATCATGTAAGCCTCCGGTAGCCATCATATAAGTAATCCTGAGACCATAAAAAAACAAACCCTTTGATATTATGTACTTTCAGATAATTTAATGTTTATATTTTAATTTCACCCCTTTCTTTTTTCTTTTTGTTTTAAAATCCAAATTTAACTTTTTTTCTCGTTCGTCAAAATCGATCCATCCAAAAAAATCGATCCATTTTATTACCACTGGTCACGACATTTTCAGCGGTCCGCCTTCGAAAAGAGTACTCGGAAAGAGTATTTTATATATAATTTAAAGTAGACTCGCTCACTTACAATCAACCGATCGTCCTCATGTCCATCTCCTTAACTTGCCGCCGGGTCTCAAAAATCTCGAGCTCTCCATCTTTCAGAAAAAGAAAACCCAATATTTTTATCTGTGTTTTTTTTTTGGTCCCCTTTAATCAAGTGATCGTCGTGATTGGTGAAGTACGTGATCTTTGAACTTTCAATGAGTATAAAAACAGCCCTCATCTTCTCTGCGTTGATGGAAAAGTTATAGTCTTGGATATGTATAATTCATGTTTCTGTAGGGTTGTGTCTTTCAGGTATTTTTTCTTTTAAATATTTTAATCTCCATATCTTGTGTTAAAGGTGAATTCTATTGAGCTTAATTCTTGCCTTTTATGGCGGTTTAAAGTTTTAAACCCCCCGCCCCCCCGCACCCGCCTTACTTAACGTTCTTTGTTTTTCCAATTGACTGGTTGTTGTGGTAGTCTGTTTGTTTTCTCGCTTTAGTGTATTTCTTATAATAGTATTTAAAAAGCCTAAATACTAGACTATCTTTGGTCTTTTGGCGCATACCCACCTTGTCTTTCTTTCTTGTTCACATTTAGTTTCTGTTTGTAGTTGGAATTTCAAAATTGTGTCATGTGCTTGAAGGCTATTGGACTTCTGGTTATTGTTGACTGTGCTTCCTGGTAGGGTGGTTAGCTGTAGTTTCGGAGTGGTTTGCGTGGTTGGGTGTCTTGGAGTTGTTGTTGAAGGGTTTAGATTTGATTATTTGTGGGTGTTTTAAGCTCAAATTCTTGAATAGAAGCGACGGTTTGCTTGGTGGGAACTACTGGTGAAGGGTTTAAGATTTGGGGGTATTGTAAGATCGACTTGACGAGTTTGGTTTTATAATAGCGGGTTTTAGAGTTGGAAACCCGAAAAATTGCTGTAAGGTTTTTACTGTTGTGGAGGTGGGTCGAGTGAAGATTTACTTGCTGGTTCTGTTCTTTCGCATTTTGAGACTGCGTGGCTGGTTGGAAACTGAAATAAGAGATTGTTAGAGTTGCTGATCAAGTGAGGTTCGGTGGTTGAGGCTGCTAATTAGATGAAATGGGCAGCAATGCATTTGATCATCCATTAAAAAATTCAGAAGAGGAAGGACTTGAAAGCAACTATAAGCTGAAAAGGAGTATTGATCAGATCAGTGGTGGTGATGAATCGGTAACAGTTGATTATGCGTCCTCAGATGAACAGTCTGAAGCGGGTCCTCTTCAGGAAGCCGAGAAGCAGAAGGCAAAGTCAGGGAAGCAGTCATCAACTCTAGAGATTTTCAAATCAAAAGAATTGAATTTTTCTCCTTCACCTCGAAAAGGTTAGTATCTGGTTACTTGGCAGCCTAATAAGTCATCATTTCTTTTGCTTTATACATCATTGTCTGAATGAAACTTCACTACACGTGCTGAATGTATTCCTAAGAGTCTTCATCTTGAATATTTTTCTATACTTGAGAAAGCAATAATCCTAATCCGGTTCTGTTTTTGAAAAACTCGTTGCATGAAGTATTTATGTGCTGTTCTTTCATAATTTGCATATTGGAAACTGAATACTGATTTTCTGTTCTAAAATTTATCTTACATTTAGTACTACATGGTTAGGATTGTTTTCCTGTTTTTCTGATGTCAAAGCATCTGATCTTGAAGGAATGAATCGCAGCATCACCACACCTGTTGAAACTCATAGACACCCGCTGTTCAATGATGATGATAATATTACATTCCATAGATCCATGACGGAGAACAGGGCTTTAAGGCATGAGCTAAAATTGGACAGACTGTCAGAGCGTGAAAAGGTAATTAGCATGATCTAATACATGGGTCTAACTGCAAGTTTCTTCATGCGTGATCATATGTATTGCTTGGAACCTATGCAAAAAGGCCAGAAATGCTTTCTGTGCATTATACATATACCCTTGTCTGATTGTATATGATTTCCAACTCATGCTGCATCTGCACCTGGAATATGCTCCCCTCTGATTTCTTATCTCTTTTGAGAATTTCCCTGTTTTATTTTAACTCAAATGACATATTATTTGTGTTACGATACTCATAAACCAACATCTATGACTGCTGGAGTATCTGATAGCCTGCCTCGCTTTCCCCATTAACAAGATTTCTGATATGAAAGTTTTATTCGCTCTATGACATTTATTGCTAGTTTATTGTGGCAATCTGATGATCATTTATCAAGCGAGATGTTTGTCTCATCCACCTTTCTCTCAACCACTAACTTTTTCATGATTGAGTATTATTTCTTTCTATTGTTTATGAATCTTTTTATACTTTTCAGAAGAAACTAATCATAGAGCTAGTCAAGATCCAAAATGATGGAACAGTTGAAGTTGATATAGATGAAAATGCTCCTGTTGCTTCGGAGTTGTTAGAGCTTCACTCAGTTGAAGGGGCATCCTTTTATGTCAATGAAAGCATTTCTGGTTGCAATAAATCAATCCCAAGATTGAAAGTTGCCATGCTTGTGGTTGGAACAAGAGGAGATGTACAGCCCTTTCTAGCCATTGCAAAAAGACTTCAGGCATGTTCATATTAGTTTACTGCTTACTTGCTGTGCTGTTTTTGCAATGACATTTATGCTCTATATCCCAGTTCCAACCTCTTGTATGTCCTGCATATGTATTCCATTTATTATATTATTCTTGCCTTTTTTTTCTTTTTTCTTTTTTTAGTTAAGAAAGAGTCCTGCATTTTGTATTATGTCTTTGTTATTTGCAAAAATCAATGGCAATTTTGCCAATGGCTCACCGGTAAAACCCCAATGTCAGTGTCAAGTGTTCCCTAATCTCTATTCTATCATTACATGTTTTATAATCTGATTTGCCGTGATCCAATTTTTTTTCTAGCAGGAATTTGGTCATCGTGTTAGGTTAGCCACTCATGCTAACTTCAGTGACTTTGTAAGATCTGCTGGTGTAGATTTCTATCCTTTGGGCGGTGATCCTCGGGTGCTGGCAGGATGTGAGAACTCCTTATTCTTTACAATTTTCTATTTGCTGCAACTTAAGATATGGTGTCCTTAAAAACTCCCCTTAGATACTTGGCCTGTTTTATACTGTCCTATATGGTCAAAAAAATTTATTCCAATTTTTCTGTTTTCCTCAATTTGTTTGTGTTATGCTAAATGTGAGGACTTAATTTCAGATATGGCCAGAAACAAAGGTTTCATCCCATCCGCGCCTGGAGAAATATCCATACAGAGGAAACAACTGAAGGCCATTATTGAGTCTCTCCTTGCAGCATGCACAGAACCAGATATGGAAACTGGTGTGCCTTTCAAAGCCCAGGCAATTATTGCCAACCCTCCAGCATATGGTGAACAAACAGAATTTGAAATTTCCACATCAGAGTCACTGTCTTAAGGATATAATAAAGACATAATGGCATACATCAAACTCTAACTTGCCCCTATGTTGCAGGACATGCACATGTAGCTGAAGCTCTTGGTGTACCGATTCACATTTTCTTCACAATGCCTTGGACGTGAGTATCAAGTGATCACTTGCTTGTAAATCTGACACTAACATTACTAGCAACACTTGAATCATCAATTTGAGTAACATTTGTTTTGATGTAAATCCTTTGTTACTTGCTATGGAAAATTATGGTTTTTCTTATGTTTCCTAGAAAACAAAAGCATTGAGGACGGCAGTTTTTTTTTACTTCTTTTCAAATTCAATGGACATGCTTTTTAACACTAGTTTAACCCAAAGTAGTTCACACGAGTGCTTGAGTTTTGTGCTAGTTATTTTGATGCACACATACATGACCTGGAAATTTTTCATGCATTCTTCATAAGTGAACATGGTTTTCTGAGTTAAGAAGAATTAGATGTATCCTGCAAATCAATGGTGTCTGCAAGGGAGCAGGGGATACTGAAAGTTTCAAGCTTATACAAGTCCTAGTATTTTGGTCATGATTAATAAAACAGGAAAAAGAAGGTTTAGAGACTGGTATTAATTGAAATGGAAATTAGAGGAGAAGGTTATTGAATTTTAAACCATGTTATATTTAGTGAATGATACTTTATTTTTTGTTTGTTTGTTTATCTGTTAGTTTTTTACTCGAGGCTCTGCCTTCTCACTTCCATCTTCAATAGGCAGGCCAACATATGAATTTCCTCATCCTTTAGCACGTGTACCTCAAAGTGCTGGTTATTGGGTATGTTCTTTCTTGGTGCCACATCTCACTATGATTTCTTTTTACCTGTGAATCATTGGACTAATTTCACCACAAACTGTTTGCATGGATCCAGCTTTCATACATAGTTGTGGATTTACTGATATGGTGGGGAATAAGAGGATATATTAATGAATTCAGGAAAAGAAAGTTGAAGCTTCCACCAATCGCCTACTTAAGTATGTACCATGGATCAATATCTCATCTGCCAACAGGTTATATGTGGAGCCCCCATCTTGTGCCAAAGCCAAGGGGTAAGATTTCCATTAGTTATACTGTTGTTAATCATTCTCAAGCTCCAATGTCTATGTTGTTGTCTTCCTTATAGTACCTTTAATCAGTAACACTTTGTCACAGTGCTCTAAGATGCTCCTTTCTCCAAATTATATTCCTCTATTTATCAAACAAAATCCATCCCCCCCCCCCCCCTTTTTTTTTTTTTTTGGAAGAGGCAACTGTTGAATATGGTAAAAAGAAATTATTGGATGTGAAAAACTTATTCAGCAGCAAGGTTCATAGAAAAATGTTTCTGTTTTGAATTACTGGCATGCGCCTAGGATTGGTTTTTTACTTACCGAATTATGATGAAAATACTTTTGAGGTTATTCCTTCTGCAAGCACTTTTCATGTTTCTATTGCTGAAGAACAGCTTAGTTATTTACATGGTTAAAAGAGCCACAAGCTCATCATTTATTCTAGGTTGAGTACTAAAAAGCTGCAAATTTGCAGAGAGCCAGTTTAATCAGATAACCACTATTTTGTTCATTACGTTTTCTTGTACTTATCAATGCTATGTTTTTTTCCTCTAGTAGGGAGAGCTAGCCATACCAATCTTTTTATTTGCTCTCAACCACTAATGCTATTTGGAACTCTTTATCAACTTTGATTCCCCCCTCCTGGTGGTTCCTTTAGTGACATTTAGGGTGTTTTCTTTGTTTTTTTGTATAATCCTTGTTATAATCTTTTTAAATAGTTGAGTTCAAATGTTTGTGCTTCATATCTAAAATCAACTTTGTTAACTAATCTGCAGACTGGGGACCCTTAGTAGATGTTGTTGGTTATTCTTTCTTGAACCTTGGATCAAAATATGAACCTAAAGAAGAGTTCATGCAATGGATTCAGAAAGGAAAGGAACCCATATATATTGGATTTGGGAGCATGGTACGGTGATTTCCCTTAAGCTGTTATAGTTGCATTTTCATGGATTTTTTGTTTGTTTCTTCTGTTTGTTGGTTGATGCACCTCGCATTGCAACATTTTTTTCTCTAGGTTTTATGTAGTAGTTGTCCTTTTGATACGTGCATACTATGATTTTTACTGTGAATCTCATGGGTGTATGCTAGATTGTGAACCAGAACAGCCTTTAATATTGATGAATGAATGAAGGCAGGAAGATTTGGGGATTGTATATGTTGGAGCTTGGTTGTAATTTAAATTATTTTCCTATGATTTCTTAGTGTTAGTGACAAACCGATGATATATGGACATAGTAACTCGTGGGATCACAAAGTTCACTTTTAAAATTATGCTTCTCTGAAAAGGCCTCTTTGAGAAAAAAAAATCTCTGTACTTACTGATTTTTTAGATTGGTCTATTATATGTTTGAAGCAATGAAGGATGGATTAATTAACTTGAGCTAAATTAGCTCTTTGATATTTTGGACCAAATCTTCTCAATTACAGCCGTGTCCTCTGCTAAATTCCTATTCTCTTATGACATATTGTTAGTTCTTTGGGTATATTGTTCTCTGTTCTTTTATTGATTTTTGCATGGTCTAGACTCCAATGAAGATTTATGTCTATAAATAAATTTTGCAATAGTTGTAAGTATGCATCAGTGGGCTTGTGCTGTTATGGCATATTATTTTTCTCTGTTTTTTTCGTATACCTGAAAATTAAATGTCTATCAACCCTTCTGTCTTCTTTCCATTTTATTTTAAATTCATATAGTTGGCCAACATAATCTTGTTTTCTTCATTTATTTATTTTTAGAGGCTATAATTGAAACAATTATTTGCTGCTTGTGAAGCCTCTTGAAGATCCCAAGAATACAATGGACATAATATTGGAGGCTTTGAAAGATACTGGACAAAGAGGAATAGTTGATCGAGGTTGGGGAGATCTCGGAAATTGTAAGCATTTTCCTTTCTTTTCCTATGCCTGCTTACAGATGTCGATCACTTGTTCAGAAAGTCACATAATAGTAGAGTTCTGGGTTGCATCAGTGTTGAAATTAATATCTGTTTACATAGGGCTTCTTGACTAGTGAATCTCTACCATTCTTTTCTGTCATTTTACCTGGTTCTGGTGAGCGATTTTGCAGTTCTTCAACAATAGTTGAAAGAAATGCTTTGCAGTGGCATAACTGAAGCTTCTAAATGAATATGCTTTATTTAGCTGTACAGATATCTACTCAACTAGAGTGTGGCACTATCCTAGATACCAAATAAATGTACTCATGTCCATATGTTATTACTTCCCTGGCTGATATGTAGAGGGATCTAGCTGCCTTCTGAGCTTGAATTTTGCTTTCCCGTTCCCTTTTTTCTTTTATTAATACATTTTTCTTCTATCCCATCCATAAACCGCCATAACATGTTTGATGATACATTGTTGAATTCCTCATGTATTGTTGCTGATTTGTCATCAGTCACTATAATAGTTTGAAATTTCTTTCCATTGTATGGCTTTTGATTTTTAAATGAAACCACATATACTAAATTGTGAAACATGTATGGTTTCTCTTCTGATGGAAACTGTTCTTGCAGTCATGGAAGTACCTGACAACGTCTTCCTTTTGAAGGATTGCCCTCATGATTGGTTGTTTCCTCAATGTGCTGCCGTGGTGAGTGATATTATAAGATTGTGATTATGTTGCAAGTTAAACCTTTGTGCAGTTGGCCAGTATGGCCTTGGCCTTTTCCTTCTCCTTCTACCCACCCTATTAGACAATCATAAACAATACTGGGATCTCTGCTGTTGCCTAGATTTATTGATATGGATGAATGACAGAAATGGCTTGCTATTAGCAATACACACCTCCAGTAGAATGTTGTGTTACTCGAGTATGTTGGTTACATTTGTAACTGGATGATTGATTGGAAGCTTTTTACAACAATATGCAGGTTCATCACGGTGGTGCTGGAACCACGGCTACTGGGCTAAGAGCTGGGGTAAATGCTTCTTTTAGATAGCTTAATATTCTCTTGAATTCATTTGAGAATGTCTCATCTAAATAAATCAATTTCATTAAGATTATTCTGTCCTGAAGATTATCTTGTGAATGAATTCAAATTCATGCTTGGAAATGGCATTAAGAGAGTTTGTAACTTATTCAAGTTATGCAACTCAATTGTTTATTAGAACCAAGTTCACGTTTTACATGCTGACCTTGTCTCCTTCAAAAATGTTAATTACAGTGCCCAACAACTATAGTGCCATTCTTTGGCGACCAGTTCTTCTGGGGTGATCGAGTGCATCAAAAAGGGCTGGGGCCTGTACCAATACCGATAGCTAAGCTCAGTGCTGAGAACCTTTCAGATGCAATAAGGTTCATGCTAGAGCCTGAGGTAAGCAACATGTTGTGCATGGCCTCCCAATTCATAGTAGAGTCTTTTCATAGCATATCACAAATATGTTAGATTTCACTGATATGATTTTGTCGTCTCATTAGTGTTTGTTTGTAGTTGCAATAGTAAATTTTTTAGATCGGAAAATCTTGCTAGTTCCTTTCTTGGATAGATTTCTTATAAGCTGATCATTTCAGTCATCTTTTAAGACATAGGATTCTATCAATTAAGCTGCAACAGTGTTTCTGCTGCATAAACTTCCTCGCACCTGTCTGTAGTTTGCAAGGAACTTCAGATTTCCTCTTTATTCTGTGAGAGAGTTAAACACAGATCAAAACAAATACAAGTGAAATTTTGATGTTTTATTGAACATAAGTATGAAGGATGCACTTACATTTTCTGGAAAAAAAACATGAACTGGCAAAGAAGAATTATAAACAGAGAAGTCATAGACCCATCCACTATTTTCATAATAATTCTCAAATTATGTTTTCAAGAAAGAAAATAGATTCTCAATGATGCAAAATATATTTGGAAACTACATTTTTTTTTGTTGTGGCTTACTCCCATCTAATTTTCTCTGAATCGGGTGGAACCTACTGACTGTTAGAAAAATCCACTTCAAAGGTGTTTCAAGTTATAGAACGATTTAATGCGCTCAAGAAGACAAAATATTTATGGAAACTTACTGAATTTAGGTTCTAATTTGAGCATAATTTTACACGATTAACCATTTTTGAATTCTTCTTCTACTATGTTTGCATATCAACCATCATGTTAGCTTAACACCAAAATGCAACATGAAATGGGTAGTTCCAGGGTCAATCTTCCTATGCACTACTTTTATAAGGATGCCTTTTCAATTCCTAATGGGACCTTTTAACATGGCCAGGTTAAATCTCGAGCTATGGAATTGGCTAAGTTGATAGAAAATGAAGATGGCGTTGCAGCTGCAGTTGATGCATTTCACCGTCATTTACCCCCTGAGCTACCCTTGCCTACTTCGTCATCAGAGGACAATGACCAGCCAAACCCCCTGCAATGGTTCTTTATTCAAATTGAAAAGTGGTGCTGCCTACCTTGTTCGTAAGCTTCTCCTGGTGTCTTTTCGTGTTGTGTAGATATGCTTTTTTGGGTTTTCGTTTTCTTTTGATCTTAGATATCTTATGATTTGTTTTGACATTTCATTCATTCCATTCTTGGCTGGTATAGTATTGAGGGATAGTAGAAGGCAGTATCAGGTTATATTTTTTTCCCCCTTTGCGTAACAGTATTAGCTTTTTGTTACATTTATTTTGATCGTCGTCTCTTTACATTTGTAATAGTAATATCAAAATCAGGGAGTGACACACAACTCAAACTAGTTTACTGTTTGTTTTCCTGTGTTTGAAAGCAAAGGCAAGGCCTTACGTTAATAATGGTATTGAACTGGATATTTCGCCTGGCCCTTGATCATGGGTTGAATATTTTTCTTCATCGTCAATGAACAGAGTCACCCTTCATCCATATCATGGGTTATATTCCGCCTGAACCACCTGTCATAAAGATCAGTAGCCACCAAGTCTCCACTATTGTACCTCATGTTGCCATCGTCTATCTTTCCCATGAACTGACGAAAGTGGTTGATCCATGAGATGCACCATGCACCCGTGCTCCTGTCGCTCCTGATGTTCCATTTGTCCCAAAACCATAGCCTTAAAATTGCCAAACCCCTGATGAATTGTCAAGACCCTACAAATTAACAAAGCAAAAACAGTTGGACAATGGACCATGTCTCAGTGGTGTTATATAATGTTAATTATCTTATAACCATTTTAATTCAAGAATAATTTTATATTATTTTATAATAAATCTTGTTAAAAGAAAGTTTGGTAAAAGAAATTTTTTTCCATCTGAAACTTATATAAACATAGATCTAAAAATTGTATAAACCATATAAGTTTATAATGCATTCTGTTTAATAAAATTTTATAAATTAAATGAAATAGCAAAATTTAAATTTATAACTATTTAAAAAGATTTAAAGATATAATTTATATAATTTAAATTTTTTTATAATATAAGTACTTGAATGGGAGAAGCGAAATGGAAGAAGATTGATTTATTGATTTATTTTTTTATATAAAATTTAAACTTATAATTATTTAGTTATTAAATATCTTATATTTAATTTTAGTAATGAAAATATAGGTAATGAGGTTTGTATACCTATAAAATTATATTAAAAAAATCAATTAAATTTAAAATTTTATTAAATATAAAATATATTATTCATAACCATTTATGACACAAATATTTGTAAGTCATGAAACAAGCAAGAGCATTGTTATTTTGTAATAAATTTGGTAACTAAGAATTGAAAATTGTACTTGTGTGGATGTCTTTTCTTTTCTTGCAATTGAATAGTTTTTTGAACTAAATGAAAAAACTTTCTCGTCAAAGATGAGCTGCCTAGCAAATCATCAGTTATTGAAGTGAAAATATTATTATTATTATTATTATTATTATTAATATTATTTTAAATTATCATGACCTCCACAGGTACGGACAGTGGCATTTTTTGGTTGGTTACTTTATATCTATGATTTCTGTATAATGTCACGTCTCCTTGATTTTACCTTACCATCATAACTCATGCAGTCAGTCTGGTTGGAAGCAGCTCTCTCTCTTCTGGGCTCCTCCTTTCATTTCGTACGGTGCCCGAGAAGCCATATTTCAACTTTGATTCCTTCGTTGGAGCATTTTTAATGAGAGAAGCTGTTTTAAAGAGGTAAATTAATAAAATAGTATTTTAATTAATATAAATATAATTTTTTATATTATGTATATTTTAATGGAAAAAATTTATTTAAAAATTTAATTTTATTAAAGTGAAATAAATAAATATTTTATTTTTTCTTAATAATTTTAATGTTATTTTTTTGTATGGCTATATTTAATTGGTTTATTTTTTTGTTAGTTTTATTTTATTAATTTTGATTTTTTAAAAGGATATATAGAAATAATATTTGTGAAAAATAAAAAAAAAATTAATATTTTGTTTGACTAATAAAAAACAAATTAAAATACTAAAATATTATTTTTTTATTTTTTATTTTTTATTTAACAGCTCCATTGAAAATGCTATTACCACATCGATCTTACCTCGTTTTCCTAGTTAATGATGGTGCGACTCTTGTAACTAATCTAGCCCTCAACCTAGACAAAATAGAAATCTACTATTGATTTGATGGTTTTCGAGAGTTACAGTTTTTTGTTTTTTAATATAATCATTAATGAATGCCTTAGACTAGTTCATTCGTTTTTCTTAACTAATTTTATAAATTTTAAAATTAATAAATATATAAATTTGAATAAGATGAGCGTGTGATAAAATTAAAATTTGTAATTATTAAAAATTTAATTTAAAATTTAATTAATTAAATTATATTTAAAATTTCAAGAGTTATAAACTTTTTATATTAATATAGATATTTGAATTAGTTTGAATACATCCCAACTAATTTTATAAACTGTAAAATTAATAATTATATAAGTTTTTAATAACTCTAAAATTTATAAAATTTAAATTAATAAATTTTAAACCTAATTAATTAAACTAGTTTTTAATTTATGTCGAGTTGCCTATAATTAATTTTTATAATGGATTGATATAATAATGGTTAAACCTATACCTTGATCCTAATAACAAGGTTTTTTTGGCCCTTCACTTTGACCATTCATTGATCATATCAGCTACTCAGAAACTATTTTTATAGCTGGCTCTAGCAGGGGACAGAGCTAGCAGGAACAGAGATGTGAATAAATTTTCTTCTTGATTATACTATTTTTCTTGCCATAGTAAGCTTAATTCAGCTGCATGTATTTAAGTAATAATCATATATATGATACACTATCACTTCTTGTATATTTTGATGTCTCTCCACCTTGATTCCATGTAATAGGCAATGTTACGAGGAGCCGCATAAACTCCGCATTTGAAATAGAAGTCGCCTGGCCCTCGACCCTTGGTGGAATACTTTTGCTCGCCATCAACGTATACAGTCACCCAATCTCCATCCACATCGTGGATTATGTTTAGCCTGAACCACCTGTCATAAAGATCAGTAGCCACTAAATCCCCGCTGTAATATCTCAAATTGCCATCATATATCCGCAGAATCAAAGTGCTTGCGTCCTCAGCTGCACCGTGTATCTGTGCTACTGTCACACCCGATGTTCCATTTGGCACGAAACCATAGCCTTCAAATTGCCATACTCCTGATGTATAGTCAAGACCCTGCAAAAACAAGATAAATTAACCAACGAGGCACTTGGTAATGTAACTGTGTCTATCTATTTTGCGTGGATAAGAAGGGTAAGATGAAGGGGGCCTGGTTACTTTCATGCGAACTTCAGTTCTTGGTTGGGTGCGACTATTGGGGTCGTGAGGCTTGTCAGTAGCATAGACCCACATATGGCGGATTCCATCTTCATAGCTGTATCGCTCATTTAACGGTATATTATATGGTTTCTGCAACTCAAAATTTGCTTCTGTTAATGGCACCGGAGTGAAACCATCTGTAGGGTCAGCAGCACTGCAAACGAGATTGAGGTTTTCCAGCGAGCCCGCGAGGGCCAAAATGAGAAGCAGACAGCAATGGAATCCTTTCATTTTTTTCTCCTTATCACTTCTCCTCCTTAATGTGTATAACTCTCTCTAAGATGGTGTGTGAGCTTTATGATTCTCGAGGCAGGTATTTATATCATGAAACTTATGGCAAGCAGGAGCTACAATTAATTTGAAATAAACTTGGGAAGATTTTAGAATCTTACCTTGGAATTGCATGGCTTGTCTTTTCTTGCAATCGAATGGAAGAGCTCTCATATGTCTCTTATGATCCATTATTAAAAAAAATGACAACTTTCTAGAATAAAACTGCCCAGTTGCATTTTATTATGATATATCACCATAGAAAGCATCTTACCCAAGATGAATTTAATTCCATCTCAGCTCCTGACTTGAAGCCAAGAAATTGTTCACGCCATTGATGCTTTGATAGTACATAATTTCCCTTTTCTAGTTCATTTCACCCAGAACAAAATAGAAATCTACAAGCTAGAAGATTTTGACGAGCAGTGGGTGCCATCTAATTGTTCGATATTTTAGCCTTTACTCCGTTAATTAACCTCTTGGATTTTACACGGACCCGAATATGGCATAAAGTATTAATTACACCAAGATTTTCACATTAATGCCCAAAGGTAAAATGTTAATCACTTTAACATGCACAAATTAATATCACTTTTAAATTAATCATTTTAATCACTTTAAATTAATCTTTATTTAATGTTTTTATATTGTTTTACTTACTAATATTAATAATAAATTTTTAAAAATATTATTTTAATATATTTATAAAAAAAATATTTTAAAAAATAATCGATATCATTTAAAAAAAGCATAATTACCTTATTTTTACGAGCACGGTAAGCAGCTCGCAGTAAAAAATCCAATCCCTGAGAAGACCTCGAATCTCCGACTTTTCTTACACCATACTCGCTTTGTTTCTACAATTGTCACCACCATCACCACTGCCACCATGAGGTGGGGGTTCTCACCGCCTAAAATCACCTGCGGTTTAGGACTGGCGGCAATTTCTTATGTGGCGGTGGACTATTTGCGCCACCTGTCCCCAGCGTGGCACGAGCGTCTCCAGCCAGCACTATGGTCAATACTCGCCCTAATCGCCATCTCTCGTGTCCCTTTCTACAAGCACTGGACGTCTGAGTTTAGAGCTGCCATTCCCTTTGTTGCTTCTATGCTGTTTATGCTCGCTTGTTTTCTCTTAGAGGCTCTCTCTGTGCGCTTTGTCACTGCTGTTCTTGGCCTCGATTGGCACAGGTAATTGCATTGTTGCTTTTCTGTTTTTATGCTGTGTTTTTGGTTTTCAGTAGTAATGATCTTTGGAACTAGCTTGGATTTTGTTTCTCTTCTTTTTTGGTATGGTTTCTTCTGCATTATGTTAACTGTTAAGGTTACTGATTTGGAAAGATATTGAATTAGCACTGGATCTGATCTGGGTTTGACTTTGAATATCAAATGATCTAATTAATGAAGTTACGGAACTGAATCTATATTAACGGAGGTTGCTACTTTAGTAGATTCTGATTGGTGAGAGGATCTAAATTTTGATTCAGGTGTTCTGGGTTGGGATGTTTTTGTTATTTCTTTCTAATCTGATCAGCCAACGGCCCGGGTGAATGGTAATTGCATTAGTGTAGGAATCAGAATGAAGTCTGGCGATTTTGTCCAGTTTTTTGCTCGAAATGATAGCTGCCTGTTTTTGAGCTTTTGCAAAATGATGACACTCACGCTGCATTTAGGCCTTTAGGTATTGCAATTGCAAAGATTGCCGCATTTACCATTAAATGTTAGCGTTTCTATATTTAGATTATAGAAAATGTCAATGAGTTTATTTGAGAACCTTACCAGTCCCATATATGGAAATTTTGATAAGGGTTAAGAAAGAAAATTAGCACATCTGTAGGTGTTAAAAAACTTGAAATTGACATGTGCATTTAGTTGTGCTAGTTGATAAGCTACAGAAGGTTTTCAAGATTTTTTTCATCCTGGCACTTAATCCATTACATATTGCATTCTCAATGAAGAGCAAAATCTAAATTTAGCTGGATGTCAATGTTTGAGGCCTCTACTTCAATATTAAGATCCACTACAACGTCAATTTAACCTTGCTGGCTAAATACTTGAGAGTATGGTTAGATTTATTATTCCCTTAGGAAAAATTCTGCAGACCCTGAAGAATTAGAATGTTGGACTTCTTACAAAGTGGGCGTTATTTAATAGTTTACTAATTTCAAAATGAAGTTCCTGGTCCATTAAATGATGATTTAATTTGGCATGACTTGTATTTGTTGAAGTTGTTATTCATCCTGCCAGTTTCCTGCCAAAACGATAGCTTGCATCTCCTCAACTATTTAGTTTTTAAAAGATAGCCATAAATGTATTGGATTCATGATTGGCTTGGTGATTTTGAGCAGTGAAACACCTCCTCTACCTGACACTGGCCAGTGGTTACTCCTTTCACTGAATGAAAAGCTTCCTGGACCATTAGTTGAGATTCTAAGAGCTCGTATTATCGGACTTCACCATTTCCTGATGTTGTTTATGATGCTGGCTTTCTCTGTGCTATCCGACTCCGTAGAAGCTCCTGGTCTCAGTCTTGGTGCAAAAGACATGTACACTATGGCAATTGGTCGTCTTCTTCGGGCTATAACTTTTGTATCTACAATTCTACCATCAGCCCGCCCTTGGTGTGCTGCAGCTCGGTTTACAGTCCCTGCATACCCTCACCACTGGGCTCAAAAATATTATGTTCCTTATGCTTCAGATGCTGATGCTATTCGTCAGATAATAAATCGGGATATAGCTTATGGTATGTTCTGTGTTGAACTTGAATTGCATTATTTGTTTGCTGTCATTAATATTGTGTTTCGATTTTTTTATCAGAACCGCAGTCTCTAGAAAGCATTTCCATAGTGCTTTTTGCATTGCCCACATGAAGCTTGTAAGCTTTTATGGATCTATTTGGAAAAAATACACTCTATGTTACACTTCTATTTGAACCTGCTACTTGGTTCACTGAGTAGGTGAATCGCATTGTTCATTTTCTTCAATTCACTTTAGCTCATAACCATCAAATATTTTCTTTCAAATGTCCAGAGGGATTCATTTCTATCTACTTTTAACAGAATGAGATGTTCAATTGTTTTTGTGTCTTCCACTGGCAGTAAAACAAATGGGTTATAGTAATTCTAAGAAGAATTGGAAGTTTTGATGGTCAATCTGATTAATTTTATCTCTTTAGATGGTCTTCCTTATTTTTAGTGTAGACAAAGGTAGGCCTGTTCTCTACCAGATGGATTTCATAACTGAGAAATATGATGAAGCTCAGTGTGGTTGCTGTATGAGCTGTGCTGTTTTCTTCATTGCAAATCTATCTTAAATTATGGCAGATGTAAACTTTTGAATGGAAATTTATGCTCACGTTTTCTTTTCTTTTCATTTTCCAGCTGATACTGGGGAATACCATGGTGATTACCATCCAGATTGGGGTTCCATGAACTTCCTTGTAAATTTCTTACGACCCACTCCTCCAGAAGGAGCTTCATGGTTTAGTCTTCTGAAGAGAGCTGGAGGTGGCTGCAATGACCTCCTATACAGTGGCCACATGCTTGTAGCTGTGCTGACAGCTATGGCTTGGACGGTAATCTTGTACTAATGAACTTTGAAACTGTGTTGTCTCATTCTCTAATGGCCATTGCTGTGAAGTTAAACTCAATTTTTTTGGCATATGGTGTTAGGAAGCATATGGAGGCTTTAGCTCCGCTTTCATATGGCTGCTTGTAATGCACGGTTCCCAGAGAGAAATTCGGGAACGCCACCATTACACTGTAGACTGCATTGTGGCCATTTATGTCGGCATCCTTCTCTGGAAGATGACTGGTTTTATCTGGCCAGCCAAGGATTCAATGAGAAGTAGAAGACTCGCAAAACTTGAGAGAATTCAAGGTAGATTAATCCAAGCTGCAAAAGATTCAGACATGGACGAAGTGAGGGAGCTTCTCAAGGAGGTTGAGTTGCGCAGTCAAGAGAGCCAGCACAAAGGCCACAGCAGGTATTTGTGGTTGTTTTCTTGTGCGACCATTTTCTTGGCACTAACAATTGTCCTCCTAGCTTTCACTTGGACAAGCGACGGTTGATTTTTCTGACACCCTTTACTCTCATGGTTATGAAGGCTTCAACAGTGTAATTCCACGTCTGTATCAAATTTTATTTTTGCTGTTTTTGTCTCAGAACTGACTATTTAACAGGGATAGTTTTTGGGAATTCATGTAATTGTGTCAAGAAAACAATCCCCAGAAGAGATGATGAAAGCAGGAGGTTCTTACACGTCCATACAAGAATGAAGGTGGTAGGCTGTTGAAATTTAGATAGAACATTGTATTAGGCTTCATAGATCTTTCTCATGACTCAGTACTGTGTTCCATTTACCATCGGATGCTTGCTTTTTATGATGATGAGATTTCAAGAGTCGAGCATTTCTTGTTACACACCATGAACAAGTGTAATTGTTTTGGGAGAAATCCCAATACTTCAAACATCGCTGGTCCATGCATTTGATAAACTGATTAAGTGATGTGTAGTATTAAATCCATATGATTATATTTTTATGTTATTTTAATTTCCAAAATTTGTAAATTAATTCATATATAAGATTCAATTAAAGTAGCCGAGGGCCGTCTGGATTACCAGAACTTTTCCCTAGCCGGGATCAAGTGATGTGTAATATTAAATCCATATGATTTTTATTTTTATGTTATTTTTATTTCCTAAATTTGTAAATTAATTCATATATGAGATTCAATTAAAGTAGCCGAGGGCTGTCTGGATTACCAGAACTTTTCCCTAGCCGGTCAACATTCAATCAATCAATCAAAAACAAAAGGAGTGTTTCCTGCTAGTAGATTATAAGATAGTCCATGTGGTTTTAGAAAAATTAATTAATTAATTTCTTTAGTTAGAAAAACTATATAAATATTCATTATATTTTTAAATTTGTTAATAACTTAGTTATTCCATCAATTCACCGTTACTAAACTGATAAGCTATCATCAATTCAATTTGTTTATACCCAAAGTGCTTCTCTTTTCCTTTCAATTCCACTGTCAACACTGAAGCACTAAAAATCTTTATTTTTTTCTCTCGAGAATTTCAGATATTTCACCATGAATCCAATTACCATAAACAACAAGCTACACACCCGCTATCAGTCATCATAAAACGCAAGCTTCCTTAGCCTCTCCCTCCTCTTTCCTTCGCCAAAACAAAAATCATTGCTCCTCTCTCTCCTTAACTCCATTTTTTCCTCTTTTTTTTACTACATTGTCTCTCTTTTTAACATGTTTTTTAAACTTGGGCAGGTTATGGTCAATTTTTTAAAAAAATAATGTTAAAAAAATTATTCTGAAGAAAATAAAAAAAACAAAGTTTTTTTCACAAAAAAAATTGTTGTTTTTAAAAATAATGTTAAAAAAATTATTTTGAAGAAAATAATAATAAAAAAAAAAAACAAAGTTTTTTTCACAAAAAAAATTGTTGACCGAAACACTCGGGTCAATTACATAAATGGTTTTGAAAGAAAGACAACTGGATTTAAGTTCTTTGTCAGGTGGATCGATCCTTTAAGCCCAATATAAATTTCAACATATAGTGTTTGTTTTTATGATAGGAATAATGTTTTATAAAATTTAAAATTTTTAAATTTTAAATTTATTTTTTATATTTTTTATATTATTTTAATATGTTATATAAAAAATAATTTTAAATTTTAATTTTTAAATTTATTTTTTAAATTGTTTTAATATGTTATATCAAAAATAAATTTTTAAAAATAAAAAAATATTATTTTTATATTTTTTTCAAATAAAAAACATCCATTGTTATGCTTAAAGGATCGATCCCCCAAGCACCGCTGGACTGGGAGTAAAGGACAGTTCTCCCATGCTCTCACTTCTCTATTTTCTGCAAACAGACAGGCCTTGTCTTATAAAATCAGGTGGCTTCTCCCCAAAAGATGGGACCCAATATACCATTCGAACCAAACATCCCCACCATCCAAAGAATCAGAATCCACCGAACCTTGAAACTATCCTGTATCAAGAATACGATAAAATTCCCTTTCGAAAGCATGAATAGATGATTCTGTAAGCCTCTGATCTCCGTCTCTCAGCAAAGGCAGGCCGGACAAAAATAGAACGTCTGCCTTTTACCGAGCAGATATTTTTCCCCTCCGATTACTATATCCAAAAAAATGGAGATTTCTTCTCTCTCGGCATCAACGATTCCTTCATTGAATACTCCCAACTCCACTTCTAATTACTCCTCCAAAATATCTTCATTTTCTTCTCTCCAGTTTCCAGTACAGCTTCATCGACTCAAGTTTCGAAAGAGATGGATTACCTCTCCTTCCAGACCCCCAATTTTGCCACTGGTAACTACTTTTCACTCAACTCTGCAATTTTTTTAACGTATTTTCTTGGAATTGGTGAGATTTAGTGTTCTATATTTGGGACTGCTATACTGACTGGTCTGTTTTATTTGCTATTAAAAAAAAAAAAAAAACTATTAATGTTGGTTGAAACTTGGAAGTTGTCAGGTCTGAGTGGCTCAATAGTTAGAAATGAAATGCTGTTATCATAATAGCTAAAATTGTGTAGAGTGTGTGATGAAGTTGAGAAAAACTTCAATAAATCTCTGGGTCTTTTCACGACTGATAATGGACCGGTTGCACTCGTGTATTGGTGCTGCTATAAAATAAACTCTATGATGCTTAAGTTAGTTTTTGAATTCGATTATTCAACCAATGAGAAGGTAAAAGATTCATGAAAATGAAAGAGATGTTTTTGTTATGTGTCGTGGAGAGATATTGGTTTCAATTGAAGTCTTATAAAAACTTGTTTCATGCTTATTTTTCCTAAGGTAAGCATCGAACTCGCCCTAGGTTGACAAGGGCAAGTTAGGTGTGACCTTCAGCTTGCTCTTGGGGAGGGGCTAGCAACCCTATGGGCTAGCCTAGGCAAAACAATTCAGGTCGCTTGAGCCCAGCCTGGTCTTTCTCTCACTTCGTAATTTTTTTCTCCCTTTACTTTGACACAATCCTATGATTTTTATAAAATATGTCCAACATTCAATAAAAATATTCTCAAACCAACAGCTTTATTGAATAACAACTCGGCTAATTATGTTACCTTTTTCACAGCCAATGAAACTCTTTTATTTCACAAGATAAAAATCTTCAACCGTTCATCAGCGTAGGCACCCTTGTAGGGTGAGCTATGAATAACGTTGTTGCCCTTATGCCTGTTCTTCACCTTGGAAAAGGTAAGCATGGAATAAGTTTTTATAAGACTTCAATCTAAACCAACAGATCAGGAGATTGATTTCTCCACAACACACAGCAAAAACATCCTGTTTATTTTTTAGAATCTTTTACCTGCTTATTGCTCAAATAATCAAATTAAAAACTGACTTAAGCATTAAATAGTTTGTTCTACAAGTAACACCAATCCACAAGTGCAACCCAGTTCATTATCAGCCATGAATAAACTCAGAGATATATTGAGATTTTTCTCGATTTCATTAGTATCATCGTCTGTGGGAATTAAACTAAACCCGTGTTCATTTTTTATCCAAACATTTCTCATCCTTCATTGGTACCTGATTTGAGATCTTTCATGGTTGATAACATGGAAACATAAAGAGTCACAGACCTTTCACTATCCTTATCAACTCCAATTAACCTCCAACAACTTGGTCAGTAAATGATAGCACTCATAGAAGCTGTTTTAGCTACCCAACAACAACAACTCTTGACTCTCTCCCCGTTCATCCACAAAATATGTCTCCAGTTTTCAATAGCGTGCCCTGTGCATAGGCAGCCCCTTTTCTCATAAGAAACTGAACAAAATAAAGCGGAAGAAATTAGATACCACACTCCTATCATTCCAAAGAGCAAGTCATGTCATCACGAGGAACATTCCCATGCAGGTGGCCTAAACAAGATCTCCATATATCAAAAGGAAAGGTCACATACCATAGCCTTTGCAACAACACCGTTCTCCATCATAATTGCATTTTAGTAGTCCAGAGCCAAAAAAGCAACAAAGTGATGAGGAAAAAAATGACAAAAATGTTCTCGTTAAATATGAGATTCTCCATTATGTCAAAATGTGTTAAATACACATCTCCTTATAGATTTTGAAGTCATAAAGATGAACCCGGACTACGATGTCCTATCTGATCCTAGGAAGCACATCCAAAATGTTAGAAGTAGTTTTGAATTAGTAATTTAGGAAATCAGTGTCATGAGTAAAATTTTAACCATGACTTTTCGAGGATGTGCTCGAGCCTGGTATCACATCCTCTAACTAGGTTCCATACTTCATTGACTTACTGAGAAAGTGTGATAAATACTAGAGGTTTGCTCCGGGACCTTGTTAGCCATTAGCAGAGATGACTACAATTGCATCGCCATGGTCTCTCTCAATAGGGAATGGATATATTTCGACCATTCTCCAAGCCCCTTGGAAGAAGACAATTCATTTTGGTAGATGTTGAGTATTTTACAAAATGGATGGAGTCAAAAGCCATGGTAGAAATAACCTCTAGCAAAGTTACCTATTTTTTATGGAAAAATATTATTAGCATGTTTGGGCTCTCTCGGGTGTTGATCATATATAACAACACCCAATTCGATAATAAGATGTAGGACCACAAGTTCTCTTCAGTGTCACATTCACAAATAAATAGATAGGCAAAGCTCACTAACAGGCTGTTATTGAGTGAGCGGGAAAAAAAGATAGAAGAAGCCAAAAATGAGTGGGTTGAACTCCTTGACAATATTTTATAGGCCTACAGAACCACACAAAAGACCTCCACAAGCAAGACACCTTTTTTGTTAACCTACGGTACTGAGGCTATAATTCATTCAGAAATAGGATGCCTATTTATAGAGTGTTATACTTCCCTGCTGATACAAATGATTGGGAATTTAGACTTGGTGGAAGAAGTCAACTCAATACAATAGTAAAAAATGAGGCTTTTAGACGAGCTATTCAATGCTATAACACTAGAGTGAAGAAAACTTTTCAAAGTAGGAGATAGTGCATTGAGGAAACTAAGGGCAACAAGGAATGCTGAAGGAAAAGAAAAGTTGGCTTTAAAATAAGATGGCTTATTAAGAAGAAATGCTAACACCTAACATCTACAGGACACTGAAGGAAAAAACTCTTTCATGTGTGGCACTCTGACCACCTTAAGATATACTTTCGCTAAACACATCAAACTCCAGGTCTTTTTATTTCTCCTTGTTGTGATGATGAAATTTCTCCAACCAGTTTTTATCCATTATATATATATATATATACACTAGTTCTAGTCATTTTATACTCGATCTAAGAGATTTCACTTCTCTTTTGTCACCATTATGCCCCAAGCTATCTATCTTATTACTTCTATTTTAATTCCAAATTTTCTCCATTGTCTCCAAGTTTGTCTTTATGATTGGTATAGGTCTCCACATTTCCATGATTATTCTGGTAGATTCTCTATGAGTAGTGATTGATTTTTAGGTGTTTGTCTCCA
Source organism: Populus euphratica (assembly GCF_000495115.2). Taxonomy (NCBI): domain Eukaryota; kingdom Viridiplantae; phylum Streptophyta; class Magnoliopsida; order Malpighiales; family Salicaceae; genus Populus; species Populus euphratica. Next base: position 424,740 of record NW_011499958.1, read on the forward strand.
TTTATTCTCCATTTTACACTCCAACAATATCAAACCCAAGACAAAATGATACAAAGTTTTTTATTTAAAAAGAAAGTACACTGGGAAATTAGAATACAAGCACCACAACCACATGCAAAATGGAGAAAACAACAACATCAATGAAACTAGATACAAGCAAGAGAAGCTAAAAGCTAATTTCCTCCACGTGGAAGGTATTCCCTGCAGGCTGCGACTTCAGCATGATTAGGAAAAATCCCATCATAGCCAGGAACAACACCAGTATAAAATGCACTTAAGAGGTCCATGGTGTTCCTCTTAACACTATTGTCAAAGTGGACATTTCCTATCAGAAGCAACAGCTCATCATCTACATTGTCATGATATAAAAGGCACAAAACTCCTTGGGGTTGCTCCGAATCTCCCGTAACTTTGATAGTTGTTCATGAACAAAAGTAAGCTCAGCCCAAGGGTAGTCAATGTAGTATGGTCTTCCATGGTCTTCCTTTTAATGGATGCAAGTTCTTCTCAAACCCCTATCATTTCTTCACACATTGCCATTACTTGAGGAAAATTAGTATCTCTATCGTTTACTGTCGCGTGGTATGATAATTCCAATTCACGAAGCCGGCTTTGCAGTTCTACACAAACCTTTCTAGACTCCTCAAGTTCCTTGTTCCTTCTTAGTAAGGGATATATGCATATGTATATTCTCTTTCTCAACTTCCCACCTATTTACAGACGTGGCATGCATTTGGAAGGCCTGAAAAAAAATAACATATATGAGAAATGAAGAAGACAGATAAAATAACAAAGTGGAAGAAATGGATGCTTACATTAAAAAGCACTATTGAGCTTCACTCAAATGATCAGTGAGAAGAGCATGTATGTTCCCCTTTATATTTCAAATGCAACGCCCTCCATAATTCAAAAATCAAGATTTATTCATCATTAATAGGCATGCAACTTATTCCAGCCACACTCGTCCAAGCAAACTCAAAATCATTTTAGCCATAGCATTCTCGCATGTTCAGGAAACTCAAGTTTTTCCAGAAGATTTTTCTCCGTAAAAAACTTATTCCGACTTTAGCTTCTTTTTCCTTTCCTTTCTCCACCTCTTTTATATAAAAATCCCCAACCATTCTTCTTGCATGTTTGGAGGGCAAGTCATCATCTTTTTTCTCCACTTAGGTGAGTGTTTATCTTGCTTCACTTTCCTTTCCACCTGTACAATGTTTCTTGTTGCTGCTTGGTAACCTGATTTACCACAAAAGTACTTATTCTAACATAACACTGTCAAATTTCCCCTATAATACGAAGATTTTTGTTTGCCTAAGTGTAATCTCACAAGGAATGACAGATAGAATAAATACAAATGTATTAGAAGTAGGTTATGAGGCAAGAGCGCCTCATTCTGAGGAGAGGATAAGCAAAATTACTGATGATAGGAGATGTGGTGGGTCAGAAATTACAGTTCCCATGTCCATATTCAGATGTGATTATACGTTACTCTTGACTGGTTTTGTGAATAACATATTCTCATGGTACGGAATATGTTTGAACTAGCTACATCCAAATGGCTGGGTGATGCTAGCATCCTTCTTGTCATTTTTCTGAGAAAATCCCTCTCTTCAAGTTTGCTTGTTGGGTTAGGTCAATTTGAAGAGATAGAAATTGGCCCTTTGATTTCTTGTAAGTTTAGAAATTATCCTTAAATATTTAGCTTCTGTGAAAAAACAGAATGAATGAGATTTGGATGATGTTGCTATGGTGGCTGAAATTGTGTCCCATTTAGTTTATTTCCCTGACGTGGAACTGAATTAATTCTGAGAAGAAATGACTTGACATTTAGGACTTTCCTTCTACCTTTGACATCTCTGTTCTCAGTTTCTATTGTTACTGATAGTTTTGGTAGTCATTGTTATCAAATTCCCTAGTGGTTAGTTATCTCCTGATGATTGTAACAATGATAACTTTCTCTGTTTTGGTTGCTATCTCCAATGGTTTAACTGTCATTCTCGTTATCCTTTTACCATGATTTTTTAAACAGAGACTAACGTGGGTCATTTTGAGTTAAACATATTGTGGGTGATAGAGTAGCTCATATGCAAATTTTTTAGAGCTCGGATGTTTGAGAGAAACTGGTAAGATATTTGATGCATTTTCATTATGGGGTAACTGTCATTGCTCAGATGCATGTGATAATGCTATGGTTGTAGGTTTAATTAACAACCACGAGATTCAATCCTTTTTTATATTTTGGTTCTCCCCAATATTTGTCTGTATTTTTTACTATTTAATTGTGTTTGTTATAAAGTAAGCAATGGACAAGAACAGTCATTCTGACTTTGATTGAATTGTTGACACTGGCTTTATGTGATGCTTTTGTTGTGTGGCTGAGCTATCAAGTCGAAACTGCTATTTATTCCTAATGTAATGATTTATTTTTTTTCAAATGATAGTTGCAGGTTGCAGCAAGGAAGCAAACTTTTTCCACCTTCGATGAGTTGCTAGAAAAGTCTGACAAACCTGTTTTGGTTGACTTTTATGCGACCTGGTAATTTACTTTATTTTCTCTTCTTTTTAGATTTCTCGTTGTATTATCCCATTGCATTATGATGTCATAAGTGGAGGTCCTGTGTGGTTATCTAAACTCCAAAACTGATACTTTGCGGATCCACCATTTTATTTATGCATATAGAATCATATAAGTGGAGTTAATAAGCTAGTCTTAGGAGAAGTTTTCTTGCATGTATTTTTAGCTGGGATTAACCTTCTGATTGATAAGGTTATGAATTTTAGGCTACTGAGTAGCTTGGTGATAGATAAGGATCTTTTAAGATTAGCATATGTTTACCGTTTTGGAATGATTTGGAATCTCAGTTGATAGAAGTGAAGCTAACTTGTGGTGTGCAGGTGTGGTCCCTGTCAATTTATGGCTCCAATTCTAAATGAAGTCAGTGCTGTCCTGCAAGACACAGTCCAGGTGGTGAAAATCGACACTGAGAAATATCCTAGCATTGCTGATAAATACAGAATAGAGGCCTTGCCTACTTTTATCATTTTCAAGGATGGAAAGCCTTATGATCGTTTTGTAAGTTGAAGTAGTTTTTGTTTGTTCTCAAGTTAAAGTAGCTTTATGTCCCGAGACCTATTCAGTTGTTGAATTAGGGCCATTAAATATTGCCGCAGAGGGGACAAGTGCATTTTATTTTTATTTTATTTTCGAACTAGTGAAAATGGATTTTATGTTCAAGCATGGCGTTTTCCTAATAGAAAACTGCAGTGAACGTTTTCAAATTGTTTAGGTTTATCCTAGATTTTGGAAACATTTTTTTCTGCTTGGATGCTACTGAAATGCATGGATCTTGTTTGTCAGACAATCAAGGAAGTCAGGCCCTTTACTCTCCTGTGCCTAGGAACATGCGTCTGTTTCATAACTTGGTTTTGAATTATTAAGTCAATTGAGATCTTTAGGATATTCCTTGCATGTTAACTGCACTACTAGAATCAAAGAGAGCATTAAGATTTGCATGCTGACCACGAGGCCTGCGTCCATTAGAGGAGAGGGATTCACCTCCCTCGACTTTATAATGTACATTGTTTTCAGTTTTAGTAGTTCTAATGCTTCTTGTTCTATGGCTGCTTACTGTTAACCGTTTGCTGGTTTGAGTTTTATAGCGATCTTGGTTCTGATTTTTGCAGGAGGGTGCTTTGACTAAAGATCAGCTCATCCAACGCATTGAAAACTCACTGAATGCCAAGCAATAGCAACGCCCGGCTTGTTTGTATCCATTATATTTTCTTTCCATAATATAACTACAGATCATGAAACTGCAGTCGAATTGTTCTCATTCTCTTGCTCATCTATGTTTTTTGGCTCGGAGCTCCAAGATCGATACAATATGAAGCTAGTATGTTTGGATTCTTTACTGCTGATCGCCTTCCCCGTCCCATTACTCCCTTCTTTTCTTTTTTTCCTTTTTAATCTCTCCCATGTTTGAAATTCGAGAACGTAGGAATAGTGACAGAAATTGTTTAGGTTAGTTTCCTGAATGTGGTTATCATGTCAAATTGTGATGGCATATTGTTTAAACTTTGGAAGTCTTGCTAATGATTTGCATCTGTTTTGTAATTTTGATGGGAAAATCTGTTCTATGATGATTACACTAGTACTTGTTGCGATAAAAACGAAAACCAAGCCGTGAACGAACAGATGCTCACAGGGTTTTAATTTGAATTCACTATCCATCTTTTTTAATTAAAATGTTTCATTAATCCAATAAATCAAGTAGGAAAATCCCACAAATATTGTACATTGGAACAAGAAAGCTCGAGGAGGAAAATAACATGAAATAAACAGAAATCTCTTTACGGGCATTAAAATATTTAGGATGCGAAATCGCATTAAACAGGAGCTGACAGGTCTGCCGCTTGCTTCTAATATATCTGAATATTTAGGATGCGAAATCGCATCAAACAGGCGGCAGAAGTTTTGACCTAAAAATTGGGCCCAGACTTGAGCCGGGCCAGACAGTGAAGTCCTGAATATTCAAGACAGTTTGTAGTCGGCCCACTTATTCAAGACAATTTCCTCATAATGCGCCGCCGTTGAGGGATGAGTCCAGGCTCCAAATTCTCCCTGCTGGCACCATGGTAATGTCACAGTGATTTCCATGTTAAAATAAAAGGGTCCACTGGACTGAAATGGCGGTTGCATTTCTTTTGTTTGCTATAACATATATGTATGTGTTTGTGAATATTGGTTTGCTGGGAGAAAATGGTGCGCGCGTAGCAACATTGGATTCCCAAATGGCGCGCGCATAGCATGATGTTTGGTTATTTTATTTACGTAGGATTCGTTTTTATTAAGAATTGCTTTGTAATGGAAGTGGACCAAGAGTGATTGGTAGGAGTGTGAGGATGATTTAAGAATGGTGAGGAGATGACTGTGGAGTGGCATTCACAGACTTTGCTGCAGCCTGTTCTACTGCATTTCTTTTTCACTTCATGTCATTTCTTTTTCCTGATCCCAATTCTTGGGTGACCAAGTCCACACCGTCAACCTGATCTCGTCTCGTGGATCGTTTGACCCGCGATCATCTCCCTTTCCTCTTCTTCTTCTTTTTGACAAAGAAAAAAGCTACATGACACCCATTTCTATGTATTATTTTGTGAATTATAATTTTATTATTTTACGTATAGCAAACTTTCTTTCTTTTTTATCTTGCACGCACAAGATTTGTAGAAAGGGCATTGTATTTCATCATCAGTAGTTATTTTCCTGTTATGCCTACTGTTAGATCAATATAGATAAATATACCCTATTGTATCGGTACACTAACTTCTCCTACAATTACATATCAGAAACAGAATATATGGCAGCTCGCATCAATCGAAGAGCCACCTTATTTTTCAATGACATGATTTTCTTTCTTCTTGAAGAAATTCTAACTAGGTGTATAAATACACCAGGTTTCAAGATCAACTTTGGACGGGATCACAGAGAGGCTAAAATTACATGCGCACACAACACACTCTTACTACATCACCTTCTACTCCTCGTGAGCTATGAAAAGTTTTCTTTCTCATCATGAGCTACGAGGTAACTTGTGAATGTGAATTCTTCTGTCTAACCTCTGAGAGTTCAAATCGTATGATTGGGACGTTGAACATATTTCTCTTTGTTTCAGAAATTGGTGGATGACTGGTTCTGCATGTTGTTGCGAACATGCGTTAACCCTTAATCCTCACGTATAGGAAATTTCTGCTTCAAAACTGCCCTCCTCGAGCTTAAGTTCCAGAGACTTGCTGTTAGTGATCCTGAATCTTGCTGCAAGAAGCTTGGAGACCTGCCGTTTTTTTTTTTTTTAGAATGAACGTAATAGAAGTTAGAATTTTAGTTATTAATTAAATGAAGATCTTGATTTCATTTTGTAATAAACTTTTCATCTAAGTAAAAAATTATTTCTAACTACTTTTTTATAGATTAAAAGTTAAAAAATAATTTAAATCAATATATAAAAACCACTACACAAAGTCTAAATCATACTACTAGGTAGATAATAATTGGTAAATATAAACCAATGACTAAATTGATTACATAAATTATAATTTTATCGGGATAAAATTTGGAGAGTCTTTTATCACCAATTTTAATAAAAAATTAATTTTTAGATTAGTATATTAAAACGATTTAAAATATAAAAATTTAATTTTTAATAAAAAATTAAATTTTTAAAAAATTCTATTATCAAAAAATAAAAATGGCAAATTTACCCGGCACATTCTCCCGCCATTTGTAAGGGTAAAACCAAATCCTGCCGACCAAACAGGAGAACTACACGTTGCTTTCCTAAATCGCAACTCCCCGTAAAAGAAAACCGTCATCTTAACGACGTGAGACCACCGCGCTTTTATGAAGGGTCCAAGCTGGCTGGCTGGCCGGCATTGGGCTGGGAACTTGGAGCTCAAGGTTGATGTGTTTCTTAGTTTTTACACGTGGCAGAATCTCGGTGCTTTAGTATGAGGACACCATGATGATAAAGTGGCGGTAAAGGGTCCATCAAGTTTCGTTCGGTTCATGATTCGGGATGAGCTGAGGCTGAGATAAGCACGGGCCTGTCTGCTCATCAGGCGGCGTTTTATTAACCTCTGGTGCTTGAAATAGCTAGGTGGTTCGAACAGATAACATTAAAATCTCGGGAACAATAGTTTCTTTTTCTATTTTTCCTGAACTAGTCGAAATTCTGAGCGAATAGCCCTCGCAGAAAGGAAGAAAAGCTGAATATGGTGGCCTAGCTACAGGAAAGATGGTGCCTACCATCCAGGCTAATCCACCCTACTCTGACAATACCATGTCAACCGTGAAAACAATGAATTCTGATCATTGAATGGCATTTCTATGGTGAAAAAAAATGAAGTGTGACTTGGGTATTATAAGATACTAAAACCATGGATTACAATATACTAAACCCATAGATTCAGCTATATTCTAAGCCTAACTACATACAAATATGACAAGCTAACAGCCTATTATCCCTGAATTTAAAATATTTCCAAGTTCAAATATATTTTTGAATTCATAGTCTTTTTAAATCATATGTTAAATCACGATAATTTACTTATTTATTTCTATATCTTTTAATATAAAAGGTTAAAAATCAATAATAATTATTTTTCTATATCTATAATTATATAAAATTCTTTGAAAACCTACTATATTTTCATTAACCATCCATATTATATAAGGGTATCAACCCTCTTTGATATTGTTAGGCTTTGCATAGCTTCAATTTTAGTTTGTTCTAAAAATTGATAGACGACAGCTTTGAAGACATTTGTCTTGACAGGCGGCTTTGCAGTGCTCTTTTACATGATTGTCTTCCGACAGATAATAGAACTGATAGTGAATCATGTATAATAGCACCATGAAATGATCTCCACGTGTGCATTTCCACCATGAATTGGAGTCTTTTAGAATTCTGGCATAGTTCGTTAAAACATTTGAGATAGCAATACAAGTTAAAAAGATATTAGTAAAATAATATAGTGTAAACAATCTTCATTAAAAATGATAGTTGTTTTAAAAATTATGTCCCTTTTTATTTAATTAACATGTATAAAAAAATAAATCTAAAATTTTATAAAAATCAAATGATGAATAAAGAATAAGTCATGAATAACACATTACAACTTTTTCTTTTACAAGTTTGATATTGTTAAAAAAATACCAAAAAAACAATTTTAACTATATATTGAAAGAACATAAAATATGATCATAATTTGTCAGGTTTCATTCCAAATTAATTTAAAGTTAATTATGTTCTCATTCAATGTATATTTAAAATTATTTTTATAAAAACAATTTTAACAATATCAGATATGTAAAAGACAAGCCTCCATCCTTGAAGACTTATTTATTTTTTTACCTTTTTCTATTCATCTCTTTTATGAATATTATTTTATTTTGTTTTTATTTTTTTTAACCACTGAATCTTAAATTTTATTTTTTGATCATTAAATATTAATAAAATTTTAAATTAATTTTTATTAAATTAATAACGGTTTTGTACAGAAGTATATTCTAAAAAGGGAATGCTATTCGTAACGGTTGCATACAAGGGTAATATTCTAAAATGCAATCATGTTCAAATAGCGATATTTTTTCATTTACTTTTTAAACTTGTAATATCATTCCAAAACTTCCAGTGAACTAAGTTATTTTTCAAAAAAAAATCCCATTAGTTGCCACTTTCAAACTGGCCTGTGATTAGAGAGAGAGTGAGAGAGAGAGGGGGGGACAAGAGAATATTTAAAACAGTTCAAAAGAATCTTAGCATCCAAAGCGGACGGAAAAAGGTCATCGAGTCTATTTCCTACTGGAAGACTAAAATATGTGGTTCCTGGTTTCAGCAGCCAGCATAAATCATGTGGATAATTCAACTAGCTGCAAGCTCATTGATTTTAGTGTTTCTTCTATAGAAAGGCATGGTTGTTTCATTGTCTACCTAGCAGCTTCTTCTTCTTCTTCCCCTTTTCTCAGTCATATTCCAGTACCCGTGATTCTAGTTTGGACAAACCCCACAGAAGCTCTCACCTTTTGAGGGTAGTCTTCTAACCTATCTTATCCCAATTGTCCCTGAATGCATATTCTCACAATTAGACTCTATCCTCATTTTTAGTCAACAAGGCTGTTCGTCAAACGAATTCTTTTTTTTTTAATTAATATGTGTGACTAATTTATATGTATTTTAATTAATTTTATGGATTCTGAAATTAACAATTAAATAAAAATTTAATAATTTTAAAAAAACTCGAAGTTATAACCATAAAAGAGAAAACTCAACATCTAGTAATTATAATTCTTATAATACTGGATTGCGACTAACCATTTCCCTGCCGTGACTATGATATATTCTCTGTAAATTTACGTTTAGCTCTGGCTTTTTGTTTAATGATCATAAATGCTCCAATGAGTTATTGTGTGTTATGAGGATTTGATGTTTTTGGACTTCGAGTTTAAATTCTTTTCAAAACTCAAGGGGCACTGCCTTGCCTCCGGTGCCTCAAAGGCTTATCTCGGAATTTATCATCTTTTTGCTGCCATTTTATACATCTTTTCAAATGAACCTTATTGTTCAAGGTTCATCTCGCAAAACCAGTCAGAATATAATTTCTATAATTTTTTTAATTTTAATGTAAATTACTTGATTTTGAATAAATTAAAAAAATAATTTTGTACTTTATATAAAATAGCTTGTTTTGAAAAATAATTAACATAAGATTCTTAATATTATTAGTTGACCATTTTAACATAAAAACTACTTGAAAGTAACGGTTCGGTGTTGTGCATGTATAAAAAAATAGATGTTGAGATATTTTTATTTCTTTGATACCGTAAGCTATTATTTTTTATTTTTTTAAAAACTTATTTTGCCTGTTTGTAAAATATTTCATGTTGACTAAGTTTTTCCAAGCACATTAAACATAAAATATGAAGAGAATATTTTTTAAATGAAACTAACGTAACAGTAATTTTGCACATAAATTTGAATGAAAAAGTTTTACCAGCTATATATGTGAAAAATACTTCCTTGTTTTCCAACTTTTTTTTTTAAGAAAAAGAAGGAGATTAAACTCCCTGTTCACAAGACACATGAGATTTAACAGAGACGAGACATTATAATCGGCATTTGTCATGTACTAGTCTATCACATCTAATTGGTTCAGTTCATCATTGCTCGTGCTGATTGCAATGAATTACATTTCCCAGAAGGGAATTCTTGGAGAATCAAATTTATATAAGCAATCACCTGATGATTATGGTGATAAGAGAAGAAATAAATTGCATCGCCATTATTCTCACCATCAAAAGCACGCTCTTGCCATGCTCAGGGAATATTGTTCCCTTGAAGTAGAAACTACCCAAAAGAGCACTGATCTGCTCATCTTCATCAAAAGTTTCAGAAAAGAAGAGTGGGGCAGCCGGACAAGTAGGGATCGGCTTGAGTTGCACAGAAGAAACCTAAAAAGCCAGTCCACGGTCCCAGTGTCCCGTTGAACATTCCACATTCTTCACAATTATTGATTCCTTCTTGCTTTTCCATCACCTTTTCGTTTTTCCAATGTGCGGCATTTCAAAAACTCGCAGCCATGAAAAGGAAACTTGGAGTCCTTGCTGCTCATCCACGTACAATACGAATTTCCAGTGCTGATATTGACACGACGGGTCATAATATATGGCTTGGATGTATATATATGATGTACAAGGATCGGCCACATGAATCCAACAGAAAATCTGATTCCATTTAATTTGTTTGTCCAGGAGTCCAAATAGCTTGGTTTATATGCATATGCGTTTGAATATGCTTTCCTTTTGGTGCACATTATTCGTGATTCTCGACAATGCACTCAAGTTCCCCTGTTATTAGTTGCAAAGCAATTAAACCTCACAATTATTTATTTATTTATTGATCATAGGCAAGCAATCCTCGAGATTAAGCCTCACAATGATAACCGTTCTCGATCAGGATTTTTAATTAATTGCTACAAGGGTATTTAGAACCAGCATTTTTAAAAATCTTAGATGGGTCCTTTACTCTTGAATTGTGGCATTTCAAAAAAAAAAAATCATAAGATTTGCTCTGTGCGTGATAAAAAGCAAATAGTTTATCTAAATTGTACCTCCGAGAAACTTTGAGGTCTCTTATAAAGCTCCTTCTTTTTTTTTTTATCTCCGAATTGAAAACACGTTCAGAAAACACATGTTAATAATTCCCGTGATGTTTTTTTACCGTGTCGGCATGCCTGAATAAGACATGCATGTCACGGTGTCCTTGGGGGATTCGTTGAAATTTGCTGTCAATTACTTTAACTGTGATTTTGGAAAAAGAAAGAAAATTGTTAATAAACATTACTCGGGACCCAAAATACAGAGGAATTTGTCTGTGCAGCATGGACAAACAGTAGTATGAACTGGGGCTCACTCCTGTTTGCACTCGGACCTAAGTGAGAATATATGAGATTACAAATTTTGTTCATATTTCCAGAGGTTTCTGTCACAACCCATGTCACTGCCAAAGCCAATTGACATCCTGATAAGGAAATCTCATCTGCATCGAGGACCATTTATTGTCCGTATATTTTTTTTATATAAAAAATAACAGGGCAAAACATAAAAATATCAGATAGATTACTCTTTCAAGAAACAATCGTGTAATTAATGTTGGTAATTGATTAAATATATATTTCATTAATGAGTGCTGCTACTAGTTTTTTATGGTTGGAAATTTGTTTAATAAAAAAATATTTTTTATTTAAATTACTTTTTATTATTTTAAATTAATTTGATGTGCTAATATAAAAAAATAATTATTAGCATAGTAAAAAATATATTCTAAGTATTTAAAAAAACTAGATTTTTCTAGAAATAATTACCGGTACTTATTCTATGTAATAAAAGAAATTATACCTGAACCAATAAAAATAATAAAAATAAATTTATTTAGGCTAAAAAATATCTATATATTTTTCAATTTCTTTCTCTTGATTCTCTAGCATTCTTATATTTATTTCTCTTTTTGTGGAATAAATATTAGTAATTAGTCATCTAACACTCTAAAATTTATCTCCGATGAGCCCTTGAGCATACCTCCTAATAAGAAGTACACTTCACCGTCACGAATCCTTGCCATGAGATTTTTTGTTGATTAAGTAAGCATTTGAGCCTAATTTGTATTCTCAATTGATGTTTATGAATTAATGCTCAGAGCTTTATAATTAAATCAATAGCCAGCCTCTTTTTTCAAAAAACTAAAAACAAAATTATTAACAAGTTTGATCTGCATTTCATGACAAGTTAGCCCAATGACAAGTTGGCCATATGACATGCTATGAATTAAAATTTCTTAGTGAAGCAATTCATGGCCTTGAAATAATTTTGATATGTGCATCTGCAAACACAAGTTGCAGAATTTTTTTAAAATTAATGTGAGTATTTGAAAATTTATATATATTTTAATTAATTTTATAAATTTTAAAATAAATAATTATATAAATTTCTAATAATTATTGTATTAACACCACAAGAGTTAAACTTGAAATCATGGAAAAATAAATCCCTTGATCGTCCTACACCACCTACGATATGGGTAGCTGCAGAACTATTTATTTTTAACAGTGATGGTCGCAGTATGTTTGGTCCACACGATCAGCACGGCATGCGAAATTGAAAGGATGCCTGTTGAAGAAGTATCCACGCTACATGACCCACCTGCAGAGCTTTGCCGGAAACCATTTCACAATCTCCTCGAGAGAAAAACTATACGCATGTGATGCATCAGTACCCATCAATTATAAATATCCTTAAAACCGCTCTCGGAGACGTACTACATATTTGAAAAATGGATTTGATTTTCTAGTCTTGAATATTCTCAGCACAGTTTTTTTGCGCTCCATGGACGATATTAAGATGATTGGTTAATTTTTTCTAAGCAACAGTTGCTCGGTCACTTTCTGATAGTTGAGAAAAAAAAATGGGGGAATTGTATGACGTGTTCTACTTGATTAGTTATTTATCATGACCGGCACCAAGTTCACAGGGGAAGAAAAGGCTAAGAATCTATTTTGGTCCCAAAAGAACATTACATTTGTTATTTTGTGTTCTGTTGGGATGTCGATTTTGGCATCTCAATTCGCGTGCTGAAGATTAGGTAATTAAGAGAAATGGTATGTGAAATAACACCTACCGAAACACACTTAATCTATGCAAATATTTTAGACGCGCGGTCCTATTTGAAAGAAGAAATGACAATCGGGAGATGATGAAAGAGATAACTTAGCTACCGAACCTAACCAATTTTAAAGCTCGGTAAAACAATACATTTAGAGACTACAATTATCGATCTTCAACCGATTCATATTAATACGAATCATCGTCGACAGAATAAAACATCGATCGATAACCAAGCCTGTAATTTGCCTTTGAAAAAAATAGTAATTTTTTAATTATCTAGTAGACGTTTTCCTCGAACATGGTCATTGCCAGATCATGGATTTTAAACCATTTTGAATTGAAGAACTGGCTGGAGATCAGTGGCCAGATCATGGATTTTAAACCATTTTGAATTGACGTGTGCGTACAGCGTTCTTCATCTAATATTCGATAGCATGCGAAGTAACTCCGAGTTGTAGTTATTTTATTTTTCTCGGACTATAACTTACCGAAGACAGGCTATTCGATATCACACAGCTCAAGATCCTTTTATCATTTGACATAGAGCATGGCTGATTTCACAATGGGATGAAAGGCATGTATTATGCATACCCGCACGCAAAAGCCAGGTCCACTTTTCTTCACTGCCAAGGTAACACATGTAAGAGGCAGGAAGATAATAATTTTTTAGTATTTTTTGATGATTTTGGTATAATAATGACATAAAAAAACTGGAAGAAAAACTATTTTAATATATTTTAAATAAAATATATTACAGGGCTACACAAGACATACAATGAGAAGTTAGAAGGGTGGACAAGTAATGGGACTTTTTTTATCCATCGTGATTGTTATTTAATTAAAGGGACCCCTTTAATTTGCAGTTAGGTCAAGAAGATTGAGTTCGTTTTTTCTTTTAAAAAACCACTGGCATTGAAATGCTATATTTTTTCCGTTTTAAAGAAAAATTAAAAACGTACACAATTACGAGAAACAGGAAGGGTTGAAGGGAAATTGTAAGGGTATTTTGGTCATAAATCAAGAGTGGTGATCTTTTTTACATCCTCAGCTCAGTAGCCACACGTGACGCTTTCGCACTGTCAGTCAATCCGAAACAAACCACGTGCTAGTGGGTTTTTTTTCTTCCCCAAATTAACATAATAAATTTTCAAATTAAGAGGAGTGATATTGTTTAAAAAATATTTGGTAAAATGATATATTGTAACTTTTTCATGCGATATTCACCGCACATCATGTTTTTTAAATGTAATAATTCTATATCTTATTTTGTAAAAATAATATTAACTAAACAGACTTGGTCATAATAATAATGAACCTATATTATTTAATAGACAATATAAACATAAATTATTTTTATATATTATGAGATTATTTGAATATTAAATTATTGAATTATTTTTGTTTTGCATGTATGTATATTGCATTTATGATATTGCATTTATGATATTGCCTGTGATTATAAAATATAAGAATATATTGAGTTTAGTTATAACTTATTAATTATGTCTATTGTAGTTTTTTGTAGGTTTTTTTTAAATGAAACAAATTTTAAGCATAGTTTAGTTTATATGGAAAGAAAAATCTTTCAAAGTTCTGATAAAATTATAAATATTTTAATTTTATAAAATCACAAGGATAAAATTTTAGATTAACAAAAAATATAATTTTATAAATTTTTTCAAATTTAAAACAATAAAATGACCCAAAATCTTATAATAGCTATAAAGATTTAATTATTTTGGTTATAGTCTACTCATTTTATTAAATACCTAGTTATTTTTTGAAATGTCTTTTTTAAAATGTTGCTAATAAAAAACATAACATATATCAAATGTTACTTTTCTAAACTATTACATTATTAAAATTTCATATTTATAAACCATAATATCTTTAAATTATGTTATTTTATTAAAACTTCATCATTGTGTGTTATTTTAGTGGTTAATTATATTTTTTGAGCTAATTTCCTAATTTATCCCGTGATAACATTACTATTTTTATTTTTAATATAATTTTAAAATGAAAATTATCGCTATTGCCTTTTGTTTGGTAACAGCCAAGAAGTACTTCTTACTCGATTTTGTGTTTAGATTAATGGGGATTGGATTTTTATTTCTTCTTATCCAATGAAGTGTAGGTAACTGGCATTAAAAAAATAGAAATTCATAGGAAAATAAATAATCAGCAATCAGTAGCTCAATTTTTTAAAACAGTAGAGGATTGACAAGTGTGAGATTTTAATTCTAAAATATATAATTACAATTGAGTTGTAAATTGATTGGTTATTTTTTAGTTGAAAATCTGTGAATGTGAATTAGATAATTTCTAAAATTTGGAGAATGAATAGTTTATTTAGAAATGGAGTTGTGATTGTTTTTTAAATAAATTTTTATATTAAAATATATGTTAATAATTTTATTTATTTTTTAAAAATTTATTTTTAATATTAATATATCAAAATAAAAACTAAAACATATTAATTTAAAAATATATCAATTTAAAAACATGTAACAAAAGCAGGTTGATTAATTTATTTTTAAGGTTAACACGCACATCTTTATTCTGGGTAAAATATTTTTTAAATAATATTTTTATGTATTTATTTTCTTGTAAAATATTTTATAGGAAAATTAAAGAATTAAAATATTTTTTTAAATCAGTTTATCAACTATAAAATATTTACTAGCTCCTAAAGTTTTTTAAAATATTATAGGATTATTATCTTAACAACCAATGTTATTTTCTCATTATCAATACTATTATTATCTTATAATTATTTTCTTTATCATCATAGATGTCCTACCATCATTACAAATAATAAATATTTCACGAGAAAATATCTTTTAAGTTAAGTTTTAAAAACTATTTTATAAATAAAATATTTTATATAAAATAAACTAATCGTGGTCGTAATTGAATTGGTGTATTTTCAATAAGTAAAAATGGATGTATAATTTAATGGGAGTATTATTCCTTCATACGGGAATGAATCGCTGTCCCTCTTTTTTTTTTTTTTTTTTTTTTTTTTTTTGGAGTTCTAGATTAATAGTTCTAATTTTAAGAAATACATTTATTCGCTCCTCTCTCAAAAAGGGCAAAAAATATAAAATAAAAAGTTTCTCTCTCATTTGACAGAACACCCACTGACAACAATAACACCACTGTGAGAGAGAATCGAGGAAGGACACATCACATCACCATTATCAGTGCTTCACAATCCAGCACAAGCCGAGAGGCATGCGAAATTACTAACAACACCCTTTTAACCACCCTACAGTCCCGGTGGGGCACCTCCCTTGGCCCCACCACCACCTACCACTCTCTGCCACCACTCCACCATCAAAATGACGGCCCCCCTTTAACGCCTTCTATTCAAAACATAAAATCCACATACGCAAAAACGTAAGGCAAACAACACGCATATACGTATATAGTAGAGGTAGACAAACCGGCCGACACACACGTAGATAATACGGTAAGCTGATCCTTTCCATTGTCTTTATCCCTGTCTCGTCTCTTAGTGCATTACGCGTTGATTTTTTTTTTCCTTTTTCTTTTTCTATCAATCAATAAAGTATTTTATCTCTCTCTAAAATAAATAACGTTGTGTGTATATAATTATTTTTGGCAAGCAAAGTGGCGTCACAGATCAAGGCCAACCAGATTCACAGAGAGAACCCAGCTGGGAGGTCCGTGAAGAAAAGAATCAACCAGCAACATAACGAAACAAAAAAAGAAAAAAAATCAAATCTTTTTTTAATGCATGTAATTTCTCTTCGTAGTATTTTATTGTAATCGTTAAACTCTCGCTTTCTATATGTATTTACTCTCTAACAGCAGTACGTGTTTTCTTTCTTGTATTTGAGGCTGAGTGTGTGCGCATCAGAGAGTGAGCTGAAAGCGCGGAGAGAGGAAGTGAGGGAAGCTTTGAGTTTTGTGCGTTTTTGGAGTGATGAGAGACAGGGAGAGGGAGAGGGAGAGTGATTGCGAACTGCGAGTTGAGATTTAAGGGGTTTTTTTCTTTGTTCTTTGTGTGGTGAACTGTAAATGGAGACCAAAGGGAGGCTCATTGCAGGTTCTCACAATAGAAATGAGTTTGTTCTTATCAATGCTGATGAAATTGCAAGAGTAAGTGTTACTTGGATTCCTTCTTCTTCTGCTGCTGATGCTTTTTTTTTTTAAATAGTTTTGCGGATTTAAATCTGTTTCTTTTGGTATTTCAAGTGGTTGTATGACTCCATTTCTGCATTTCGAACACACCATTTGCCCATCTTTACTAAGTTTTGACTGTGATTACCGATTTCGTGCAAAGTTCAACGATCCCAGGTGGTCTTTAAGCTGTGATAGTGATTCTAATGGTTTTTCTTCATTATTTCCCCCCCTTGTCTAGTGAATATTTGGATGATTTTTAATCATACTGGTCATGCTTAATTTATTGTTTTTCTTTAAGTACAGAGACCATGGTAGTATTGAAAATATGTGTTTTGTCTTAAATTTCTTTTCTCGTGCACTGCGGTAATGTATTTTATAAACAGTTTTCATTAATTAGTTCCTGTTTTTTTCCCTTTTACCTCTAGATTTCTGAGCCAGTCAATGAAACCGTTGCATGAAAGTTTGCAACTTTGTTTCCCCATCAGTGCATTTCACTGATATTTTTAGTGAAATGAATAGTAACATTTCATAAACTTCTGCAGCCTTCACTTCATCTGATTATAGATTTGATTTTATGGCTGTTATCAATTCCAGGTCACCTCTGTTAAAGAATTAAGTGGGCAGATTTGCAAGATCTGCGGCGATGAGATAGAGGTTACAGTGGACGGGGAGCCATTTGTTGCTTGCAATGAATGTGCGTTCCCTGTGTGTAGACCTTGTTATGAGTATGAAAGAAGAGAAGGCAATCAAGCCTGCCCTCAATGCCGAACCAGATACAAGCGTGTCAAAGGTCAGCCTCTCACTGTCTTTTTTATACTGAGAATTTTATGCTTTCTTCATCGAACACCCTTCGTGACATTTTGAAATTCAAGAACAACTGAAAAATGCGACCTATTGCAGGGAGTCCTAGAGTTGACGGGGATGAGGAAGAGGAGGATACGGATGATTTGGAGAATGAATTTGATATTGGTGTCAATGACAGGAAAGACCCTCGCCATGTTGCTGAAGCCTTGCTCTCTGCTCGCCTCAACACTGGTCGTGGTTCACAAGCCCATGTTTCTGGGTTCGCTACACCATCTGAGTTTGACTCTGCTTCCGTTGCTCCTGAAATTCCTCTCCTGACCTATGGTGAAGAGGTGGATTTGATTGTTCAGATTTTACTATTCAATATACATCTTTTAATTACAGCTATAATTTTTACTACTACTTTTTGTTACAGCTATAAGTTTTACTAATTTTGAGTTCATGTGATGAGACTGGGTTTTCTGGTGCAGGATGTCGAAATCTCTTCTGATAAGCATGCCCTTATCGTACCTCCATCTCATGGAAGACGGATACACCCAATGCTGTTTTCTGATTCTTCAATGCCTTGTAAGTTCCTTAAATTGTCGTGTGCAGCTTTCTGAAAACCACCATAACTTTTACAGCTGTTTATATTTTTGCCTCATCTTAGCTTAGCGTGTGTTTACTTGTGTTGATGCTACAGTGCCACCAAGGCCTATGGATCCTAAGAAAGACTTGGCAGTGTATGGGTATGGAACGGTTGCGTGGAAGGAAAGAATGGAGGAGTGGAAGAAAAAGCAGAGTGATAAACTTCAGGTGGTCAAGCACCAACGAGGAAAGGGTGGTGAAAACAATGGTGGAGATGAACTGGATGATCCTGATTTGCCCATGTAAGTGCTTTTACTGACAAATTATTGCTCTGCAGAGTGTTACCTTATTGTTTACTCTCAAGAGCTTGACTACTTAATATTTAGCCTTTCAAATCCCCTTTGCCTTTATCTTTGAGCAAGGATACTGTTCCTTTATTTGCTCTCGAACTTTGCTGCTTCTGATAGTCTGACCCAGCAGCAATCTCAGTCATGAATATTATTATTATACCTTTTCTGATAATTTTGTTTTTCATTCATCATTAGCCTGATGTCGGAAAACAGCTGGACAAGAAAGTTATTATGAAAATCGGTCGTTTTAATATAGTAGCAGTTATGCCAAGCACTCACAGCTATACTAGCAACTTCCTTAATTTTTTTTTCTGAAACAAATAAGAATACAAGCACCTGTTTAATTGTTATAATTTTTGCAGTTGGGGCCAAAATAAGAACAGTTGTCATTATGTAGAATTACATTGCATTTTCCAGCTAAGAGAAGAACTAGGTTTGTGTATATAATTGCATTGTTGTTGTGATCTTATATTAAATGTGAACAGAAGTTATTGATTGGAATTTCTATTGCCTTAAGGAAACATTTAGTTTGATTACATTCTAAAAGTGGCCGTTGTTAATTATAAAAAATCCAAGAAGCGCTTTTAACATCTACTATATTGAAACAGTGATGTGGTCATAATGTCTGAATGTAGTTCTCATTACTTGATTTATGGTTTTCGATAATTGAGATAAGTTTATTTGACCACTGACATGTCCTTGCAAAAATTTGTTGCTGCAAGACATTGCTGTTTTATGATTTTGAATTATTCATATATATAATTTTTACACCATGTGCTAATGTTTCAGCTTCATAAAAATACTCAATTTACTGCTAGCATGAATGCCCTTGTGCATTTGCCAAGCTTATGAAAATAGATATTGTATGTTTCTAAAAAACTATATAAACAGGCGCATTTCATTATTTTAGGTTTTTATGTACTGTGTTTTACGTGTTGTTGTTCAAGTATAGTACTAAGAGACATTGGCTATTAAACAAATTTAGCAAGTGAAGGTCCATTCATTCCTGTTTATTCTGTCAGTTGCTGTTTCTAAAGTTTTGATTAGAAAAACTAATTGTCTACCATGATTTGGTAGGATGGACGAAGGAAGGCAGCCTCTTTCAAGGAAATTACCAATTTCTTCAAGCAAGATTAGTCCATACAGATTGATCATTATACTCAGGCTTGTGATTCTCGGCCTCTTTTTTCACTATAGAATTCTTCATCCAGTCAACGATGCCTATGGATTGTGGCTTACATCAGTAATTTGTGAAATATGGTTTGCCGTATCTTGGATATTAGATCAGTTTCCAAAGTGGTATCCAATTGAGCGAGAAACATATCTAGATAGATTATCATTGAGGTATCTCTCTCCCTCTCCCTCTCACACACAAACACATTGTGGTTACTATTGTCAGAAATTTCAGCTTCAGCTTTTAATTGTCCTGTAGGTATGAGAAAGAGGGGAAGCCATCTAAGTTGGCGAGTGTGGATGTATTTGTTAGCACAGTTGATCCTATGAAAGAACCTCCACTTATCACTGCAAACACAGTCTTGTCCATCCTTGCTGTAGATTATCCAGTCGAAAAAGTTGCATGCTATGTCTCAGATGATGGTGCAGCCATGCTTACTTTTGAAGCTATCTCTGAGACATCTGAATTTGCAAGAAAGTGGGTCCCTTTCTGCAAGAGGTTCAGCATTGAACCTCGCGCTCCAGAATGGTATTTTGCTCAGAAGGTTGACTATTTGAAAGACAGAGTAGATCCAGCATTTATCAGGGAACGTCGTGCCATGAAGGTTTGTGGCTCATCCTTTTTATTTGTTTATGCTGTTATTTCATCCTTGTCCCATTCTTGTACATGACAGAAATGGGGACACTGAAAATTCATGAACTGTGACTGGAGAAGAAGCTTGCCTCTGCATTCAATTAATAAAATGAAAGCTGAACCCTTTTCTATTGAAATTATTTTTATGACAACAATGATATTCACATTGTAAATAAATAAGTTTGGTTTCATTTTAACAATTGACATTATGGTATTTTTTTTGTGATTTGTTGATTTCAGAGAGAGTATGAAGAGTTCAAAGTTCGAATAAATGGGTTAGTTGCCACGGCACAGAAGGTTCCTGAGGATGGTTGGACAATGCAGGATGGCACTCCATGGCCTGGGAATAATGTCAGAGATCATCCTGGAATGATTCAGGTGAAATATTTTGTGTGAAAACCTTTATGAGAGTGGTTTCAGGGGGTACACATCCACCTTGCCTTATAGTTGTGAGGTTTCAAGTAAATCTAATGCTTGCTATCCTCCTCCAGGTTTTCCTTGGTCATAATGGAGTTCATGATGTTGAGGGAAATGAATTGCCTCGTCTAGTTTACGTGTCTCGCGAGAAGAGACCGGGATTTGATCACCACAAGAAAGCTGGGGCCATGAATTCTTTGGTAAAACTCTCTCTCAGACAAACTTTTCTGGCATTTTATCATTCTCTTCCCACTCTAACATTTTGTGTTTTGCCTGTTAATGAAGGTGAGGGTCTCTGCAATCATAACAAATGCTCCTTACATGCTGAATGTTGATTGTGATCATTATATAAACAACAGTAAGGCACTTCGAGAAGCCATGTGCTTCATGATGGACCCGACATCTGGAAAGAAAATCTGTTATGTGCAATTTCCACAAAGATTTGATGGGATTGATCGTCATGATAGATACTCAAATCGTAATGTCGTATTCTTTGATGTAAGTGAAAGTCGTCTTAATGATGTTGGTTTGATACACACACTGGCTTTCTTTTTCTCGATAAGCTCATCCATTTTTCTCAATGCAGATCAATATGAAAGGATTGGATGGCATACAAGGACCTATATATGTTGGTACTGGATGTGTCTTCAGGAGGCAAGCACTTTATGGGTACGATGCCCCTATCAAGAAGAAGCCCCCAGGGAGGACATGCAATTGCTTGCCAAAATGGTTCTGCTGTTGTTGCCGATCTAAAAAGAAGAATAAGAAATCAAAATCAAATGAAAAAAAGAAGAGCAAGGATGCTTCTAAGCAGATACATGCATTGGAAAATATCGAGGAGGGAATTGAAGGTATGAAAAACACCAAATAGTTTTGCAGAGTTGAAAATATCAGTAGTTTCATATAAAAGGATTAAATAATCTCCACTCTGGTACGTGTCTTAAAATGGATATTAATCTTTCTTGACTTCTCATAGCCAATCAAATTAGTCCCTCATCTTATGTTGCTCTTTGCTTGCATTAGACTGTACAAAATCCTGACGACCATTGCTGTGATTATCAAACTTTGATTACAGGAATAGATAATGAAAAATCAGCCTTGATGCCTCAAATAAAATTTGAGAAAAAATTTGGACAGTCGTCGGTTTTCATAGCATCTACGCTTATGGAAGATGGTGGGGTGCCAAAAGGAGCAAGTTCTGCGTCACTTTTGAAAGAAGCCATTCATGTCATCAGTTGTGGTTATGAAGATAAAACTGAATGGGGGAAAGAGGTATTCATGCCATGAATATTCCAGATTTTATGATTTAGCCAATAGGGCTTCATTTCAAAGAGAATTGACACTTGACTTTCCTGTTGTCTTATTGTCATGATGTTCCAGATTGGGTGGATTTATGGCTCTGTCACTGAGGATATATTAACTGGCTTCAAGATGCATTGCCATGGCTGGCGTTCAGTGTATTGCATGTCAAAAAGACCTGCATTTAAAGGTTCAGCTCCAATAAACCTTTCAGATCGTCTACACCAGGTTCTCCGATGGGCTCTGGGATCTGTTGAGATTTTATTGAGTAGACATTGTCCAATATGGTATGGATATGGATGTGGATTGAAATGGTTGGAGCGCTTCTCTTACATAAATTCTGTTGTTTATCCCTTGACATCGATCCCCCTGATTGCCTACTGTACCTTACCTGCTGTCTGTCTACTTACTGGGAAAATTACCACGTCAAAACCATTCAAAATATATAAAAATAATAATTTTTTTAAAATACTATTATCAAAATATCAAGAAATAAAAATGGCAAATTTACCCGGTACATTCTCCCGCCATTTGTAAGGGTAAAACCAAATCCTGCCGACCAAACAGGAGAACTACGCGTTGCTTTCCTAAATCGCAACTCCCCGTAAAAGAAAACTGTCATCTTAAAGACGTGAGACCACCGCGCTTTTATGAAGGGTCCAAGCTAGCTGGCTGGCCGGCATTGGGTTGGGAACTTGGGGCTCAAGGTTGATGTGTTTCTTTGTTTTTACACGTGGCAGAATCCCGGTGCTTTAGTATGAGGGCACCATGATGATAAAGTGGCGGTAAAGGGTCCATCAAGTTTCGTTCGGTTCATGATTCGGGATGAGCTGAGGCTGAGATAAGCACGGGCCTGTCTGCTCATCAGGCGGCGTTTTATTAACCTCTGGTGCTTGAAATAGCTAGGTGGTTCGAACAGATAACATTAAAATCTCGGGGACAATAGTTTCTTTTTCTATTTTTCCTGAACTAGTCGAAATTTTGAGCGAACAGCCCTCGCAGAAAGGAAGAAAGGCTGAATATGGTGGCCTAGCTACAGGAAAGATGGTGCCTACCATCCAGGCTAATCCACCCTACTCTGACAATACCATGTCAACCGTGAAAACAATGAATTCTGATCATTGAATGGCATTTCTATGGTGAAAAAAAATGAAGTGTGACTTGGGTATTATAAGATACTAAAACCATGGATTACAATATACTAAACCCATAGATTCAGCTATATTCTAAACCTAACTACATACAAATATGACAAGCTAACAGCCTATTATCCCTGAATTTAAAATATTTCCAAGTTCAGATATATTTTTGAATTGATAATTTTTTAAAATCATATGTTAAATCACGATAATTTCCTTGTTTATTCCTATATCTTTTAACATAAAAGGTTAAAAATCAATAATAATTATTTTTCTATTTCTATAATTATATAAAATTCTTTGAAAACCTACTATATTTTCATTAACCATTAATATTATATAAGGGTATCAACCCTCTTTAATATTGTTAGGCTTTGCATAGCTTCAATTTTAGCTTGTTCTAAAAATTGATAGACGACAGCTTTGAAGACATTTGTCTTGACAGGCGGCTTTGCAGTGCTCTTTTACATGATTGTCTTCCGACAGATGATAGAACTGATAGTGAATCATGTATAATAGCACCATGAAATGATCTCCACGTGTGCATTTCCACCATGAATTGGAGTCTTTTAGAATTCTGGCATAGTTCGTTAAAACATTTGAGATAGCAATACAAGTTAAAAAGATATTAGTAAAATAATATAGTGTAAACAATCTTCATTAAAAATGATAGTTGTTTTAAAAATTATGTCCCTTTTTATCTAATTAACATGTATAAAAAAATAAATCTAAAATTTTATAAAAATCAAATAATGAATAAAGAATAAGTCACGAATAACACATTACAACTTTTTCTTTTACAAGTTTGATATTGTTAAAAAAATACCAAAAAAACAATTTTAACTATATATTAAAAGAACATAAAATATGATCATAATTCGTCAGGGTTTCATTCCAAATTAATTTAAAGTTGATTATGTTCTCATTCAATGTATATTTAAAATTATTTTTATAAAAAAAATTTTAACGATATCAGATATGTAAAAGACAAGCCTCCATCCTTGAAGATTTATTTATTTTTTTATCTTTTTCTATTCCTTTCTTCTATGAATATTATTTTATTTTGTTTTTATTTTTTTTAACCATTGAATCTTAAATTTTATTTTTTATCATTAAATATTAATAAAATTTTAAATTAATTTTTATTAAATTAATAACGGTTTTGTACAGAGATATATTCTAAAAAGGGAATCCTATTCGTAACGGTTGCATACAAAGGTAATAATCTAAAATGCAATCGTGTTCAAGTAGCGATATTTTTTCATTTACTTTTTTAACTTGTAATATCATTCCAAAACTTCCAGTGAACTAAGTTATTTTTCAAAAAAAAATCTCATTAGTTGCCACTTTCAAACTGGCCTGTGATTAGAGAGAGAGTGAGAGAGAGAGGGGGGGGGGGACAAGAGAATATTTAAAACAGTTCAAAAGAATCTTAGCATCCAAAGCGGACGGAAAAAGGTCATCGAGTCTATTTCCTACTGGAAGACTAAAATATGTGGTTCCTGGTTTCAGCAGCCAGCATAAATCATGTGGATAATTCAACTAGCTGCAAGCTCATTGATTTTAGTGTTTCTTCTATAGAAAGGCATGGTTGTTTCATTGTCTACCTAGCAGCTTCTTCTTCTTCTTCCCCTTTTCTCAGTCATATTCCAGTACCCGTGATTCTAGTTTGGACAAACCCCACAGAAGCTCTCACCTTTTGAGGGTAGTCTTCTAACCTATCTTATCCCAATTGTCCCTGAATGCATATTCTCTCAATTAGACTCTATCCTCATTTTTAGTCAACAAGGCTGTTCGTCAAACGAATTCTTTTTTTTTAATTAACATGTGTGACTAATTTATATGTATTTTAATTAATTTTATGGATTTAAAATTAATAATTAAGTAAAACTTTAATAATTCTAAAAAACTCGAACTTATAACCATAAAAGAGAAAACTCAACATCTAATAATTATAATTCTTATAATACTGGATTGCGACTAACCATTTCCCTGCTGTGACTATGATATATTCTCTGTAAATTTACGTTTAGCTCTGGTTTTTTGTTTAATGATCATAAATGCTCCAATGAGTTATTGTGTGTTACGAGGATTTGATGTTTTTGGAATTCGAGTTTAAATTCTTTTCAAAACTCAAGGGGCACTGCCTTGCCTCCAGTGCCTCAAAGGCTTATCTCGGAATTTATCATCTTTTTGCTGCCATTTTATACATCTTTTCAAATGAACCTTATTGTTCAAGGTTCATCTCGCAAAACCAGTCAGAATATAATTTCTATAATTTTTTTAATTTTAATGTAAATTACTTGATTTTGAATAAATTAAAAAAATAATTTTGTACTTTATATAAAATAACTTGTTTTGAAAAATAATTAACATAAGATTCTTAATATTATTAGTTGACCATTTTAACATAAAAACTACTTGAAAGTAACGGTTCGGTGTTGTGCATGTATAAAAAAATAGATGTTGAGATATTTTTATTTCTTTGATACCGTAAGCTATTATTTTTTATTTTTTAAAAACTTATCTTTCCTGTTTGTAAAATATTTCATGTTGCTAAGTTTTTCCAAGCACATTAAACATGAAATATGAAGAGAATATTTTTTAAATGAAACTAACGTAACAGTAATTTTGCACATAAATTTGAATGGAAAAGTTTTGCCAGCTATATATGTGAAAAACACTTCCTTGTTTTCCAACTTTTTTTTTTAAGAAAAAGGAGATTAAACTCCCTGGTCACAAGACACATGAGATTTAACAGAGACCAGACATTATAATCGGCATTTGTCATGTACTAGTCTATCACATCTAATTGGTTCAGTTCATCATTGCTCGTGCTGATTGCAATGATTTACATTTCCCAGAAGGGAATTCTTAGAGAATCAAATTTATATAAGCAATCACCTGATGATTATGGTGATAAGAGAAGAAATAAATTGCATCGCCATTATTCTCACCATCAAAAGCACGCTCTTGCCATGCTCAGGGAATATTGTTCCCTTGAAGTAGAAACTACCCAAAAGAGCACTGATCTGCTCATCTTCATCAAAAGTTTCAGAAAAGAAGAGTGGGGCAGCCGGACAAGTAGGGATCGGCTTGAGTTGCACAGAAGAAACCTAAAAAGCCAGTCCACGGTCCCAGTGTCCCGTTGAACATTCCACATTCTTCACAATTATTGATTCCTTCTTGCTTTTCCATCACCTTTTCGTTTTTCCAATGTGCGGCATTTCAAAAACTCGCAGCCATGAAAAGGAAACTTGGAGTCCTTGCTGCTCATCCACGTACAATACGAATTTCCAGTGCTGATATTGACACGACGGGTCATAATATATGGCTTGGATGTATATATATGATGTACAAGGATCGGCCACATGAATCCAACAGAAAATCTGATTCCATTTAATTTGTTTGTCCAGGAGTCCAAATAGCTTGGTTTATATGCATATGCGTTTGAATATGCTTTCCTTTTGGTGCACATTATTCGTGATTCTCGACAATGCACTCAAGTTCCCCTGTTATTAGTTGCAAAGCAATTAAACCTCACAATTATTTATTTATTTATTGATCATAGGCAAGCAATCCTCGAGATTAAGCCTCACAATGATAACCGTTCTCGATCAGGATTTTTAATTAATTGCTACAAGGGTATTTAGAACCAGCATTTTTAAAAATCTTAGATGGGTCCTTTACTCTTGAATTGTGGCATTTCAAAAAAAAAAATCATAAGATTTTCTCTGTGCGTGATAAAAAGCAAATAGTTTATCTAAATTGTCCCTCCGAGAAACTTTGAGGTCTCTTATAAAGCTCCTTTTTTTTTTTTTTTATCTCCGAATTGAAAACACGTTCAGAAAACACATGTTAATAATTCCCGTGATGTTTTTTTACCGTGTCGGCATGCCTGAATAAGACATGCATGTCACGGTGTCCTTGGGGGATTCGTTGAAATTTGCTGTCAATTACTTTAACTGTGATTTTGGAAAAAGAAAGAAAATTGTTAATAAACATTACTCGGGACCCAAAATACAGAGGAATTTGTCTGTGCAGCATGGACAAACAGTAGTATGAACTGGGGCTCACTCCTGTTTGCACTCGGACCTAAGTGAGAATATATGAGATTACAAATTTTGTTCATATTTCCAGAGGTTTCTGTCACAACCCATGTCACTGCCAAAGCCAATTGACATCCTGATAAGGAAATCTCATCTGCATCGAGGACCATTTATTGTCCGTATATTTTTTTTATATAAAAAATAACAGGGCAAAACATAAAAATATCAGATAGATTACTCTTTCAAGAAACAATCGTGTAATTAATGTTGGTAATTGATTAAATATATATTTCATTAATGAGTGCTGCTACTAGTTTTTTATGGTTGGAAATTTGTTTAATAAAAAAATGTTTTTTATTTAAATTACTTTTTATTATTTTAAATTAATTTGATGTGCTAATATAAAAAAATAATTATTAGCATAGTAAAAAATATATTCTAAGTATTTAAAAAAACTAGATTTTTCTAGAAATAATTACCGGTACTTATTCTATGTAATAAAAGAAATTATACCTGAACCAATAAAAATAATAAAAATAAATTTATTTAGGCTAAAAAATATCTATATATTTTTCAATTTCTTTCTCTTGATTCTCTAGCATTCTTATATTTATTTCTCTTTTTGTGGAATAAATATTAGTAATTAGTCATCTAACACTCTAAAATTTATCTCCGATGAGCCCTTGAGCATACCTCCTAATAAGA
This sequence comes from Populus euphratica, assembly GCF_000495115.2. Taxonomy (NCBI): domain Eukaryota; kingdom Viridiplantae; phylum Streptophyta; class Magnoliopsida; order Malpighiales; family Salicaceae; genus Populus; species Populus euphratica. The sequence continues at coordinate 452,744 of NW_011499958.1, forward strand.
AGTACACTTCACCGTCACGAATCCTTGCCATGAGATTTTTTGTTGATTAAGTAAGCATTTGAGCCTAATTTGTATTCTCAATTGATGTTTATGAATTAATGCTCAGAGCTTTATAATTAAATCAATAGCCAGCCTCTTTTTTCAAAAAACTAAAAACAAAATTATTAACAAGTTTGATCTGCATTTCATGACAAGTTAGCCCAATGACAAGTTGGCCATATGACATGCTATGAATTAAAATTTCTTAGTGAAGCAATTCATGGCCTTGAAATAATTTTGCTATGTGCATCTGCAAACACAAGTTGCAGAATTTTTTTAAAATTAATGTGAGTATTTGAAAATTTATATATATTTTAATTAATTTTATAAATTTTAAAATAAATAATTATATAAATTTCTAATAATTATTGTATTAACACCACAAGAGTTAAACTTGAAATCATGGAAAAATAAATCCCTTGATCGTCCTACACCACCTACGATATGGGTAGCTGCAGAACTATTTATTTTTAACAGTGATGGTCGCAGTATGTTTGGTCCACACGATCAGCACGGCATGCGAAATTGAAAGGATGCCTGTTGAAGAAGTATCCACGCTACATGACCCACCTGCAGAGCTTTGCCGGAAACCATTTCACAATCTCCTCGAGAGAAAAACTATACGCATGTGATGCATCAGTACCCATCAATTATAAATATCCTTAAAACCGCTCTCGGAGACGTACTACATATTTGAAAAATGGATTTGATTTTCTAGTCTTGAATATTCTCAGCACAGTTTTTTTGCGCTCCATGGACGATATTAAGATGATTGGTTAATTTTTTCTAAGCAACAGTTGCTCGGTCACTTTCTGATAGTTGAGAAAAAAAAATGGGGGGAATTTTATGACGTGTTCTACTTGATTAGTTATTTATCATGACCGGCACCAAGTTCACAGAGGAAGAAAAGGCTAAGAATCTATTTTGGTCCCAAAAGAAAATTACATTTGTTATTTTGTGTTCTGTTGGGACGTCGATTTTGGCATCTCAATTCGCGTGCTGAAGATTAGGTAATTAAGAGAAACTGTATGTGAAATAACACCTACCGAAACACACTTAATCTATGCAAATATTTTAGACGCGCGGTCCAATTTGAAAAAAAGAAATGATAATCGGGAGATGATGAAAGAGATAACTTAGCTACCGAACCTAACCAATTCTAAAGCTCGGTAAAATAATACATTTAGAGACTACAATTATCGATCTTCAACCGATTCATATTAATACGAATCATCATCGACAGAATAAAACATCGATCGATAACCAAGCCTGTAAGTTGCCTTTGAAAAAAATAGTAATTTTTTAATTCTCTGGTAGACGTTTTCCTCGAACATGGTCATTGCCGCGCGCACGATTGTGTCTTGAAGAACTGGCTGGAGATCAGTGGCCAGATCATGGATTTTAAACCATTTTGAATTGACGTGTGCGTTCAGCGTCCTCCATCTAACATTTGATAGCCTGCGAAGTAAATCCGAGTTGTAGTTAATTTAGTTTTCTCGGATTATAACATACCGAAGACGGGCTATTCGATATCACACAGCTCAAGATCCTTTTATCATTTAACATAGAGCATGGTTGATTTCATAATGGGATGAAAGGCATGTATTATGCATACCAACACGCAAAAGCCAGGTCCACTTTTCTTCACTGCCAAGGTAACACGTGTAAGACGCGGGAAGATAATATTTTTTTAGTATTTTTTGATGATTTTGGTATAATAATGACATAAAAAACTGGAAGAAAAACTATTTTAATTTATTTTAAATAAAATATATTACAGGGCTATACAAGACATACAATGAGAAGTTAGAAGGATGGACAAGTAATGGGACTTTTTTTATCCATCGTGATTGTTATTTAATTAAAGGCACCCCTTTAATTTGCAGTTAGGTCAACAAGATTGAGTTTGTTTTTTCTTATAAAAAAAACCACTGGCATTGAAATGCTATACTTTTTCAGTTTTAAAGAAAAATTAAAAGCGTACACAATTACGAGAAACAGGAAGGGTTGAAAGGAAATTGTAAGGGTATTTTGGTCATAAATCAAGAGTGGTGATCTTTTTTACATCCTCAACTCAGTAGCCACACGTGACGCTTTCGCACTGTCAGTCAATCCGAAACAGACCACGTGCTAGTGGTTTTTTCCCCCCAAATTAACATAATAAATTTTCAAATCAAGAGGAATGATATTGTTTAAAAAATATTTGGTAAAATGATATATTTTAACTTTGTCATGCGATATTCACCACACATCATGTTTTTTTAAATGTAATAACTCTATATCTTATTTTGTAAAAATGATATTAACTAAACAGACTTGGTCATAATAATAATAAACTTATATTATTTAATAGACAATATAAATATAAATAAATAGATAAATTATTTTCATATATTATAATATTATTTAAATATTGTATTACTAAATTATTTTTATTATGCATGTGTGTATATTACATTTCTATATTACTTGTGATTATGAAATATAAAAATATATTGAGTTTAGTTATAATTTGTTGATTGTGGCTTTTGTGGTTTTTTGTAGGTTTTTTTTTTAAATAAAAATATTTTAGATATAGTTTATATAGAAAGAAAAATCTTTCAAAGTTCTGATAAAATTATAAAAATTTTAATTTTTTAAAATAATAAAGATAAAATTTTAAATTAATAAAAAATATAATTTTATAAATTTTTTCATGCTCAAAACAATAAAATCATCAAAAATCTTATAATAGCCATGAAGATTTAATTATTTTAGTTATAATCTAATTATTTTATTAAATACCCAGTTATTTTTTGAAATATTTTTTTAAATATTGCTAATAAAAAACAAAATATATATAAAACGTTATTTTTCTAAACTGTTACATTATTAAAATTTTATATTTATAAACCATAATATCTTTAAATTATGTTATTTTATTAAAACTTCATCATTGTGTGTTATTTTAGTGGTTAATTATATTTTTTGAGCTAATTTCCTAATTTATCCCGTGATAACATTACTATTTTTATTTTTAATATAATTTTAAAATGAAAATTATCGCTATTGCCTTTTGTTTGGTAACAGCCAAGAAGTACTTCTTACTCGATTTTGTGTTTAGATTAATGGGGATTGGATTTTTATTTCTTCTTATCCAATGAAGTGTAGGTAACTGGCATTAAAAAAATAGAAATTCATAGGAAAATAAATAATCAGCAATCAGTAGCTCAATTTTTTAAAACAGTAGAGGATTGACAAGCGTGAGATTCTAATTATAAAATATATAATTATAATTGAGTTGTAAATTGTTTGCTTATTTTTTAGTTGAAAATACGTGAATGCAAATTAGATAGTTTTCAAATTTTGGAAAATGAGTAGTTTATTTGAAAGTGTAATTGTAATTGTTTTTTAAATAATTTTTTATGTTAAAATATATGTTAATATTTTTTTATTTTTTAAAAAATTATTTTTAATATTAATATATTAAAATAATTTGAAAACATTAAAAACATATTAATTTAAAATAAATAAAAAAATATTTTTTTAATTTTTTTAAAAATATTTTTAAAATATAAAAATAAACCACTCTTTACATAACCATTTTCTTTTAGCCAACAAAAAAGTATTTTTAACTTGTACGTCGAAACTTGATATTTTTTTTTATTGACATGTAATTAAATTATCCACGCTCGTATTAATATATTTACCAAAACATAATCTTTTTATAATTTCCTTTTGGATTGCATCCAGTATAAAATTTAGCTAAATATGGTTGGATTTTCAAACTTGTAACAAAAGCAGGTTCATTAATTTATTTTTGAGGTTAACATGCACGTCTTTGTTCTGGGTAAAATATTTTTCAAATAATACTTTCATGTATTTGTTTTTTGTAAAATATTTTATAGAAAAATTAAAGAATAAAAAATATTTTAAAATGAGTTTTCAAAATCAGTTTATCAACTATAAAATATTTACTAGCTTGTAAAGTTTTTTTAAAATATTATAGAATTATTATCTTAACAACCAATGTTATTTTTTCACCATCAATACTATTATTACCTTATAATTTTTTTTTTTTATCATCATAGATGTCTTACCATCATTACAAATAATAAATATTTCACGAGAAAATATCTTTTAAGTTAAGTTTTAAAAACTATTTTATAAATAAAATATTTTATATAAAATAAACTAATCGTGGTCGTAATTGAATTGGTGTATTTTCAATAAGTAAAAATGGATGTATAATTTAATGGGAGTATTATTCCTTCATACGGGAATGAATCGCTGTCCCTCTTTTTTTTTTTAATTTTATTTTTAGCAACTGAACCAATTTATTGGGAGTTCTAGATTATTAATTCTAATTTTAAGAAATACATTTATTCGCTCCTCTCTCAAAAAGGACAAAAAATATAAAATAAAAAGTTTCTCTCTCATTTGACAGAACACCACTGTGAGAGAGAACCGAGGAAGGACACATCACATCACCATCATCAGTGCTTCACAATTCAGCACAAGCCGAGAGGCATGCGAAATTACTAACAACACCCTTTTAACCACTCTACAGCTCCGGTGGGGCACCTCCCCTGGCCCCACCACCACCTACCACTCTCTGCCACCACTCCACCATCAAAATTACGGCCCCCCTTTAACGCCTTCTATTCAAAACATAAAATCCACATATGCAAAAACGTAAGGCAAACAACACACATATACGTATATAGTAGAGGTAGACAAACCGGCCGACACAGACGTAGATAATACGGTAAGCTGATCCTTTCCATTGTCTTTATCCCTGTCTCGTCTCTTAGTGCATTACGCGTTGATTTTTTTTTTCCTTTTTCTTTTTCTATCAATCAATAAAGTATTTTATCTCTCTCTAAAATAAATAACGTTGTGTGTATATAATTATTTTTGGCAAGCAAAGTGGCGTCACAGATCAAGGCCAACCAGATTCACAGAGAGAACCCAGCTGGGAGGTCCGTGAAGAAAAGAATCAACCAGCAACATAACGAAACAAAAAAAGAAAAAAAATCAAATCTTTTTTTAATGCATGTAATTTCTCTTCGTAGTATTTTATTGTAATCGTTAAACTCTCGCTTTCTATATGTATTTACTCTCTAACAGCAGTACGTGTTTTCTTTCTTGTATTTGAGGCTGAGTGTGTGCGCATCAGAGAGTGAGCTGAAAGCGCAGAGAGGGGAAGTGAGAGAGATAAAGTTTTGAGTTTTTTGCGTTTTTGGAGTGATGAGAGACAGGGAGAGGGAGAGGAAGAACGATTGCGAACTGCGAGTTGAGATTTAAGGGGTTTTTTTCTTTGTTGTTTGTGTGGTGAACTGTAAATGGAGACCAAAGGGAGACTCATTGCAGGTTCTCACAATAGAAATGAGTTTGTTCTTATCAATGCTGATGAAATTGCAAGAGTAAGTGTTACTTGGATTCCTTCTTCTTCTGCTGCTGATGCTTTTTTTTTTTAAATAGTTTTGCGGATTTAAATCTGTTTCTTTTGGTATTTCAAGTGGTTGTATGACTCCATTTCTGCATTTCGAACACACCATTTGCCCATCTTTACTACGTTTTGACTGTGATTACCGATTTCGTGCAAAGTTCAACGATCCCAGGTGGTCTTTAAGCTGTGATAGTGATTCTAATGGTTTTTCTTCATTATTTCCCCCCCTTGTGTAGTGAATATTTGGATGATTTTTAATCATATCGTTCATGCTTAATTTATCGTTTTTCTTTAAGTAGATAGACCATGATAGTATTGAAAATATGTGTTTTGTCTTAAATTTCTTTTCTCGTGCACTGCGGTAATGTATTTTGTAAACAGTTTTCATTAATTAGTTCCTGTTTTTTTCCCTTTTACCTCTAGATTTCTGAGCCAGTCAATGAAACCGTTGCATGAAAGTTTGCAACTTTGTTTCCCCATCAGTGCATTTTACTGATTTTTTTAGTGAAATGAATAGTAACATTTCATAAACTTCTGCAGCCTTCACTTCATCTGATTATAGATTTGATTTTATGGCTGTTATCAATTCCAGGTCACCTCTGTTAAAGAATTAAGTGGGCAGATTTGCAAGATCTGCGGAGATGAGATAGAGGTTACAGTGGACGGGGAGCCATTTGTTGCTTGCAATGAATGTGCGTTCCCTGTGTGTAGACCTTGTTATGAGTATGAAAGAAGAGAAGGCAATCAAGCCTGCCCTCAATGCCGAACCAGATACAAGCGTATCAAAGGTCAGCCTCTCACTGTCTTTGTTATACTGAGAATTTTATGCTTTCTTCATCGTCAAAGGTCAGCCTCTCACTGTCTTTTTTATACTGAGAATTTTATGCTTTCTTCATCGAACACCCTTCGTGACATTTTGAAATTCAAGAACAACTGAAAAATGCGACCTATTGCAGGGAGTCCTAGAGTTGACGGGGATGAGGAAGAGGAGGATACGGATGATTTGGAGAATGAATTTGATATTGGTGTCAATGACAGGAAAGACCCTCGCCATGTTGCTGAAGCCTTGCTCTCTGCTCGCCTCAACACTGGTCGTGGTTCACAAGCCCATGTTTCTGGGTTCGCTACACCATCTGAGTTTGACTCTGCTTCCGTTGCTCCTGAAATTCCTCTCCTGACCTATGGTGAAGAGGTGGATTTGATTGTTCAGATTTTACTATTCAATATACATCTTTTTATTACAGCTATAATTTTTACTACTACTTTTTGTTACAGCTATAAGTTTTACTAATTTTGAGTTCATGTGATGAGACTGGGTTTTCTGGTGCAGGATGTCGGAATCTCTTCTGATAAGCATGCCCTTATCGTACCTCCATCTCATGGAAGACGGATACACCCAATGCTGTTTTCTGATTCTTCAATGCCTTGTAAGTTCCTTAAATTGTCGTGTGCAGCTTTCTGAAAACCACCATAACTTTTACAGCTGTTTATATTTTTGCCTCATCTTAGCTTAGCGTGTGTTTACTTGTGTTGATGCTACAGTGCCACCAAGGCCTATGGATCCTAAGAAAGACTTGGCAGTGTATGGGTATGGAACGGTTGCATGGAAGGAAAGAATGGAGGAGTGGAAGAAAAAGCAGAGTGATAAACTTCAGGTGGTCAAGCACCAACGAGGAAAGGGTGGTGAAAACAATGGTGGAGATGAACTGGATGATCCTGATTTGCCCATGTAAGTGCTTTTACTGACAAATTATTGCTCTGCAGAGTGTTACCTTATTGTTTACTCTCAAGAGCTTGACTACTTAATATTTAGCCTTTCAAATCCCCTTCGCCTTTATCTTTGAGCAAGGATACTGTTCCTTTATTTGCTCTCGAACTTTGCTGCTTCTGATAGTCTGACCCAGCAGCAATCTCAGTCATGAATATTATTATTATACCTTTTCTGATAATTTTGTTTTTCATTCATCATTAGCCTGATGTCGGAAAACAGCTGGACAAGAAAGTTATTATGAAAATCGGTCGTTTTAATATAGTAGCAGTTATGCCAAGCACTCACAGCTATACTAGCAACTTCCTTAATTTTTTTTTTCTGAAACAAATAAGAATACAAGCACCTGTTTAATTGTTATAATTTTTGCAGTTGGGGCCAAAATAAGAACAGTTGTCATTATGTAGAATTACATTGCATTTTCCAGCTAAGAGAAGAACTAGGTTTGTGTATATAATTGCATTGTTGTTGTGATCTTATATTAAATGTGAACAGAAGTTATTGATTGGAATTTCTATTGCCTTAAGGAAACATTTAGTTTGATTACATTCTAAAAGTGGCCGTTGTTAATGATAAAAATCCACGAAGCGCTTTTAACATCTACTATATTGAAACAGTGATGTGGTCATAATGTCTGAATGTAGTTCTCATTACTTGATTTATGGTTTTCGATAATTGAGATAAGTTTATTTGACCACTGACATGTCCTTGCAAAAATTTGTTGCTGCAAGACATTGCTGTTTTATGATTTTGAATTATTCATATATATAATTTTTACACCATGTGCTAATGTTTCAGCTTCATAAAAATACTCAATTTACTGCTAGCATGAATGCCCTTGTGCATTTGCCAAGCTTATGAAAATAGATATTGTATGTTTCTAAAAAACTATATAAACAGGCGCATTTCATTATTTTAGGTTTTTATGTACTGTGTTTTACGTGTTGTTGTTCAAGTATAGTACTAAGAGATATTGGCTATTAAACAAATTTAGTAAGTGAAGGTCCATTCATTCCTGTTTATTCTGTCAGTTGCTGTTTCTAAAGTTTTGATTAGAAAAACTAATTGTCTACCATGATTTGGTAGGATGGACGAAGGAAGGCAGCCTCTTTCAAGGAAATTACCAATTTCTTCAAGCAAGATTAGTCCATACAGATTGATCATTATACTCAGGCTTGTGATTCTCAGCCTCTTTTTTCACTATAGAATTCTTCATCCAGTCAACGATGCCTATGGATTGTGGCTTACATCAGTAATTTGTGAAATATGGTTTGCCGTATCTTGGATATTAGATCAGTTTCCAAAGTGGTATCCAATTGAGCGAGAAACATATCTAGATAGATTATCATTGAGGTATCTCTCTCCCTCTCCCTCTCACACACAAACACATTGTGGTTACTATTGTCAGAAATTTCAGCTTCAGCTTTTAATTGTCCTGTAGGTATGAGAAAGAGGGGAAGCCATCTAAGTTGGCGAGTGTGGATGTATTTGTTAGCACAGTTGATCCTATGAAAGAACCTCCACTTATCACTGCAAAGACAGTCTTGTCCATCCTTGCTGTAGATTATCCAGTCGAAAAAGTTGCATGCTATGTCTCAGATGATGGTGCAGCCATGCTTACTTTTGAAGCTATCTCTGAGACATCTGAATTTGCAAGAAAGTGGGTCCCTTTCTGCAAGAGGTTCAGCATTGAACCTCGCGCTCCAGAATGGTATTTTGCTCAGAAGGTTGACTATTTGAAAGACAGAGTAGATCCAGCATTTATCAGGGAACGTCGTGCCATGAAGGTTTGTGGCTCATCCTTTTTATTTGTTTATGCTGTTATTTCATCCTTGTCCCATTCTTGTACATGACAGAAATGGGGACACTGAAAATTCATGAACTGTGACTGGAGAAGAAGCTTGCCTCTGCATTCAATTAATAAAATGAAAGCTGAACCCTTTTCTATTGAAATTATTTTTATGACAACAATGATATTCACATTGTAAATAAATAAATTAGTTTGGTTTCATTTTAACAATTGACATTATGGTTTTTTTTGTGATTTGTTGATTTCAGAGAGAGTATGAAGAGTTCAAAGTTCGAATAAATGGGTTAGTTGCCACGGCACAGAAGGTTCCTGAGGATGGTTGGACAATGCAGGATGGCACTCCATGGCCTGGGAATAATGTCAGAGATCATCCTGGAATGATTCAGGTGAAATATTTTGTGTGAAAACCTTTATGAGAGTGGTTTCAGGGGGTACACATCCACCTTGCCTTATAGTTGTGAGGTTTCAAGTAAATCTAATGCTTGCTATCCTCCTTCAGGTTTTCCTTGGTCATAATGGAGTTCATGATGTTGAGGGAAATGAATTGCCTCGTCTAGTTTACGTGTCTCGCGAGAAGAGACCGGGATTTGATCACCACAAGAAAGCTGGGGCCATGAATTCTTTGGTAAAACTCTCTCTCAGACAAACTTTTCTGGCATTTTATCATTCTCTTCCCACTCTAACATTTTGTGTTTTGCCTGTTAATGAAGGTGAGGGTCTCTGCAATCATAACAAATGCTCCTTACATGCTGAATGTTGATTGTGATCATTATATAAACAACAGTAAGGCACTTCGAGAAGCCATGTGCTTCATGATGGACCCGACATCTGGAAAGAAAATCTGTTATGTGCAATTTCCACAAAGATTTGATGGGATTGATCGTCATGATAGATACTCAAATCGTAATGTCGTATTCTTTGATGTAAGTGAAAGTCGTCTTAATGATGTTGGTTTGATACACACATGGGCTTTCTTTTTCTCGATAAGCTCATCCATTTTTCTCAATGCAGATCAATATGAAAGGATTGGATGGCATACAAGGACCTATATATGTTGGTACTGGATGTGTCTTCAGGAGGCAAGCACTTTATGGGTACGATGCCCCTATCAAGAAGAAGCCCCCAGGGAGGACATGCAATTGCTTGCCAAGATGGTGCTGCTGCTGTTGCCGATCTAAAAAGAAGAATAAGAAATCAAAATCAAATGAAAAAAAGAAGAGCAAGGATGCTTCTAAGCAGATACATGCATTGGAAAATATCGAGGAGGGAATTGAAGGTATGAAAAACACCAAATAGTTTTGCAGAGTTGAAAATATCAGTAGTTTCATATAAAAGGATTAAATAATCTCCACTCTGGTACGTGTCTTAAAATGGATATTAATCTTTCTTGACTTCTCATAGCCAATCAAATTAGTCCCTCCTCTTATGTTGCTCTTTGCTTGCATTAGACTGTACAAAATCCTGACGACCATTGCTGTGATTATCAAACTTTGATTACAGGAATAGATAATGAAAAATCAGCCTTGATGCCTCAAATAAAATTTGAGAAAAAATTTGGACAGTCGTCGGTTTTCATAGCATCTACGCTTATGGAAGATGGTGGGGTGCCAAAAGGAGCAAGTTCTGCGTCACTTTTGAAAGAAGCCATTCACGTCATCAGTTGTGGTTATGAAGATAAAACTGAATGGGGGAAAGAGGTATTCATGCCATGAATATTCCAGATTTTATGATTTAGCCAATAGGGCTTCATTTCAAAGAGAATTGACTCTTGACTTTCCTGTTGTCTTATTGTCATGATGTTCCAGATTGGGTGGATTTATGGCTCTGTCACTGAGGATATATTAACTGGCTTCAAGATGCATTGCCATGGCTGGCGATCAGTGTATTGCATGCCAAAAATACCTGCATTTAAAGGTTCAGCACCAATAAACCTTTCAGATCGTCTACACCAGGTGCTCCGATGGGCACTGGGATCTGTTGAGATTTTATTGAGTAGACACTGTCCAATATGGTATGGATATGGATGTGGATTGAAATGGTTGGAACGCTTCTCTTATATAAACTCTGTTGTCTATCCATTGACATCGATCCCCTTGATTGCCTACTGTACCTTACCTGCTGTCTGTCTACTTACTGGGAAATTCATTGTTCCCGAGGTAATTTCTTTACCCATAACTTTCTCAAATAAATTGAATAATATTGTGAGTTTCCAGGCTTACTTATAAATCTTGTTTTCATGTGGTGTACAGATTAGTAACTATGCCAGTATCATTTTCATGGCCCTCTTCATATCCATAGCTGCAACTGGTATCCTCGAAATGCAGTGGGGAGGTGTTGGCATCCATGACTGGTGGAGAAATGAGCAGTTCTGGGTCATTGGTGGTGCCTCATCTCATCTATTTGCTCTTTTCCAGGGTCTTCTGAAGGTATTGGCTGGAGTTAACACCAATTTCACTGTTACCTCCAAAGCGGCTGATGATGGAGAATTTTCAGAGCTCTACCTATTTAAATGGACATCTTTGTTGATTCCTCCTATGACTTTGCTTATCATAAACATTATCGGAGTCATAGTTGGAATTTCCGATGCCATTAACAATGGTTACGAGACTTGGGGTCCACTCTTTGGTAAGCTATTCTTTGCGTTGTGGGTTATAGTTCACCTTTACCCATTCCTCAAGGGGTGGTTAGGGAAACAAGACAGGCTTCCCACCATTATTGTCGTTTGGTCGATTCTTCTAGCTTCTGTTTTAACACTTCTATGGGTTCGAATCAACCCATTTGTGTCAAAAGGTGGCATTGTTTTAGAAGTTTGTGGGTTGGATTGCAATTAAGACTCATGACGTAGAAGGTTAAATGGTTCGAGTTAAATGTAGAAAGGTCATTTTAGGAGTGCGTAAGCGAGCTATGATTTTTATGGAAAGATAAAAGACACCCCCTGACAAAGCATGATTCCTCGCAATAAGCTTGGAATGAAAATTGTGGCGGGGGTGTGTGTAGATACACAGGACTGACATTATAATTTGTTTTGTCTAGTTTTCATTTATTCATTTGATAAATGTGTATTTTTTTTTTGTTGATTACAAGATCTTGTGTGTAATATGAGAGAACATGCATTGTTTTGATATGATTTATGTACCCTTCCAGTGTTGGAAAGAACTTTACCTGAATTTTCCCTTTAGAATTGGATTGAGATGTGTTGCTCCAGCTTGTATTCAGCTACGTCTTCACATAAAGTTGTTGCTAAGAGCATCACTGTTCAGAATGCCTCCAACGCAAGTTCTTGCAAGCTTTCCGCCCAGGCTTTTTACCTTTTTGACGGGTCGTGCACTGACTAAATTGAAGTCACAAGACACTTTGTTCATGAAATTTGTACTCGAAAAGCTCGCAAAAAAGGAGATTGTTGGTGCCTGATGATTTACGTGACACCTGAGTTTTATATTATAGCTCGAAGGAATAAATAGATAAACGGTAAACCACCATTGCAGTTTGCAGAGGTATCTCTTGGAGCAGGGGACTGGTTATTCATCTGCTCCTGTTCGGTGGAAGTGCTAAGCCCGAGGCCATAAATGTCTAAACCCTGCCAAGGCTATCTTTGTGCGAAAGAGATTCTGTACATAATTTTACATCAACTTCATCAGCCAGTCGTGCAATAATATGATGAAACAATATAGCGTTATGGTACAGTCAGATTTCCACCAAATACGAACTTGGGGAATATACAAATATAAGCAAGCATTTCTTTGCTCAAGAAATCGGAGGCGTTCAAGCATAAGATTACACAAACAAATCTAAATTCTGCTGAATCAAAACATAGTATTCATATGCCAGTAAAAGATGCATGAGATATGCTCAAAACCAAACCGAAAACCAGAAGGGCCCATTTTAAATCTAATTGTTTCTGAGATTCCCCAAAGCCCGCCTCTTTGATAATGGGTTCGGAGCTGTCATGTTACCCCGTTTCTCCCTCTTGATACTTGCCAGGTTTTCTTTCATGCCGGTGTGAGTGACCATCTTCAGAGGAGTTGCTTGAACAAAACCAGTTTTCCTTGCCTCCAGTCGAACCACTGACGTAGTCAACTGTTTAGCGTCCGAACTATGGGTTTCTTCCTCTTTGTCACATGAAACCCCCTTTTGAGATGAAGGCAACTTCAGTTGATGCGTTTGATCTTCCCTGACAGCAATGTCTGCAAAACAATTCACGTAAAGATCTTAGTCCAGTGTTTGCACGTCATCTTGTGAGATTAGGTCTAAAACACTGACCAAACAAAGAAAACATGAAATCGCAAGATTTTGTCTTTATTCATATACCTTGACTGCTAGTTGAATTGATAATTTCAGTGGATTGATCCGATGTGGATCTATTTGGTTTGGATGAAACATGCAAACCTAAGTTCTCTATTACTCCGATATCTTCAACACTGAGGCTTTCATTATTATATTGTTTCAAGTAGCTGGAATTGCGTTCCCCCATTTGCTCCGATGAAACATCATCATGATAACCATTTACCTCATTAACATCTATCAAGATTTCCTTTTCTTTGGAATCGTAAGAATGCTCAGTATTCACAGATTTATTCTGATGATTCTCACAGTTAATACGTTCTTGAATGCTATCAATCTCGAGAAGAACACAATCTTGCTTCTTTGAACCTTCGACATCTTCAAAGCTGGGCTCATCTGAAACAGAACAGTACGTGTGGTTTTTCTCTTCATTTTGCTCATCCATTACTTGCAATAGTTCACCATGTTGCTCTTCATCAACTTGAATAGCGGCTTGCTCAGTAACAGTTATATTTTCATACACCTTCCCAGCACCCTCGTTTCTCAAATTGGTGTGCAAGAACCGTGCACCTGACGTTTGATTCTCATCCTGTTCGTTCTCTTCAAAAAATAAACTCAACTCCCAGGCATCATTTTCTGTTATACAATGCTGAAATGCACTGATTGAGGTGCCAGCGGAAGAATCGACATCTCGATGACGTTTGAATGGAGAAGTAACAAAGCCATTTCCAAAGCCTACAATCTCCTCGGAGAAAACACCTTCATCAAGCTGATGCAAGCAATTTGTTGCCTCGGTCTCAATGGAGTGGCTCTCTCTCTCTTTTAATGCGTGTTTAGAATCTCCTCGGAGAGAACACCCACATGACTGCAGATTTTGAGTCGGATAATCAAGGCCAACCATTAGAAGTGATTCATTTAATGCGTCTGGGTGCTTATTAGCTTGCTCTATAGCAACTTCCTGAGGATCACTGGGATTAGATTCTAGGTTGGAATCATCTGTGGCTAATGCTTCTCTAACTTCCTCAGCCCCGACATTTTGTGCTATTAAAACTTCGTAGTCCCCTTTGTGGAATTCACCCTGCTCTGTGGGAATGCTCCCTACAAAACATCATGATAAATCAAGGTGCTAACTGCTAAGTACATTAGATACTAAGTTCAATAAGGAAATGATCAACAATCATACCTCTGTAAGCGCAAGTTGTCTCTTCTTCTCCGTGACTTCTCATATCTTTACAGTATAATTGTGGTACAAATTCACCTTCTGTCCCACAACAACGTACAAAGAATTAAAAACCAAGAAATAATCTCATGTCGCTTTACTTGGAGAATTACGCGACATTAGCAATGCAAACTGGAATTGCCAAGAGCTAGACGGGTGTGAAGCTAATTCTATAGACCAATCCAAGATGGGCAAAAAACTATGGTTTGAATCGAAGAACATGTCATGAAGTAATCAAAAGTCAGCGGATCTCATATCAGATCTCTTGCCTATCAATATAGAAAGACGTTTGGTATACATCAAAAATCAACATAAGATTTCAGGATTGTAAGGTGGAAACACTCACTATAAGACTCTGGACCATTTCGCTGTACCCCTGAAGCACCTGAGGTGATTTCAGGTAAGCGACAAGGGGTATCTGGAGACAGGCTTTCTTCCGATTTGCTGCAGCTTAAAAATCTTTCTTGTAGCGGGCTTTCTGCCGTTTCGTGTGATGCCTCAGCTGGAATAACTGTTTGTGGAATCCCTCC
Source organism: Populus euphratica (assembly GCF_000495115.2). Taxonomy (NCBI): domain Eukaryota; kingdom Viridiplantae; phylum Streptophyta; class Magnoliopsida; order Malpighiales; family Salicaceae; genus Populus; species Populus euphratica. Next base: position 467,822 of record NW_011499958.1, read on the forward strand.
AATAACCACTTCCTCTAGGATGTCCATATTTGCAGCGGCTCCTGAGCTAACTTTGTCTAATGCACTCGATCCTATTTCACAAGTATCTTGGATTTCAGAATAATAGATGTTGTCTACTTTTAAGTCAAGAGGAGCATCATCTAAAGTATCGTTGCTTATGCTTGTCTTTGCTACATGCTCATCTAAAGGATCATTGCTTATCAAATTGTCTTCCGAGGCTACTCCATCAGATTTTTCAACTTGATCTTGTTCTCCATTCCCTAGGATTAAATTCACTTCACGGTTGGTGAACAAGACTTCTTCAACATTTTTGTTTATCCATGCAGTATGCTCAGAATCATTGCTTATCAAATTTTCCTTCGAGGCTTCTCCATCAGATTCTTCAACTAGATCTTCTTCTCCACTCCCTTGGATCAAATTCACTTCCCGGTTGGTGAACAAGGCAGATGCATCAGATCCAGTGAGAAGCTCTAGGGGTACTTGTTCTGTTACTATAAGAGAGACAGATTGTTAAGTATAAGAAATAATGCTCTTAGAAAATGACTGTAAAGAAGAGTCTTAAATGTACTAATTTAATCGACAATTACATCATTTGAGAACAGGAAAAAAAATTCCTTTGCAACTCTACTATGAATCCTTAATTGATCCTATCCGTTTGTGTCTAAAAAGCGTACCTTTTGGAACTTGTAACCTAGGACAAGAGTGGTGATGGAGAGATGCAATCAATCAGATTTTACACACACACACACACTTGGTTGAACTACTGTCGGATAAGCGTCAAACAAAGAAAACGACATTTCATTCTGGACGATTTTTCACAAACGCCTACAATCAATAGTTATTGCATACTCTATAAAAGTTTACGACTCTGATTTGATTCTAAAGAATTGTTACTAATACTTGAGATGATATGAAAAATTAATTTATAGACACACCTCTGTCATTAGAAGCCATAACCTTTACTCCTGCCTCATTGCCGATTGACTTGCTACCTGGATGAGATTTATATTTTTCTCCTGCAACTAACAAAACGAAAATTAACTCAAACTTGCCACACTACAAACAAACAGACGCGAAGATCAATCGGATGTCATTTTCAAATATTCAATTTTCCGCAGGAAGGATTTTACTGATAAGTTTCAGTATTAAGTAACACATTTAGGCTTCAGATACTTACCATGAGATAATAAAACATTCAGCTCTGAAACAGCATCAGTACTTGAACCCATTCCGCATGTTCCAGAAGACTCAGCAATTGATTTTTTTTCCAATGGAGACTGCTGAGCCTTTTTCCCGCTACTTTTAGGTATCTGCGGAGAAATCGGTGTTCTTTCACTCCACATGGTGCAGCCTTCAGTTTTCTCAAAACAAATCTTTCCAATTACTGCCACTGACCCAGCTCTATCTGCTTTAATGTTCTTGCTGGCATCATTTGATGCAGCAATACAATCATCTTTAATCGCATGAAGAAGTCCCTCCTCAACTGAGTGCTTTCCAATGCTCTTCGGGGTAACCTGTGGGAGAGAAACAATGCTGAATTCCTTCTCATCATCAATGTTGCTCTGGTACAACTTCGAGTCATCCTCCACCTTTTCAACCTTAAATGCAGCTATGACATCCATAGAGATACGGTTTTCTAAGGAAACGGAAGCACTTCTTTCTAGCTCTAAAGCATTCACCTCTTTGAGATCGTCAAATTTACCAGCCTTGCCTCCATGTTCAAGCTCAGAGCCCATAACTCCATTTGATGTTTCATCAATGCCCTCAAAATCTGCAGAAGCAATGTCAGGGGAAGCATTGCGGCCAGCATCATTAATTTTCAAAAACTCACAACCATAATCTGAAAATAGGTTACCAAGCCCCACAGGACAATGTGGTTGTGCAGTTCCTTCATTTTGTGTGCCCGACATGTCCAATTTTTTGGTTGTCATATTCAGTGATTCTTTGTCAGCTGCCTCACCATATTTACTGATATGATCATAAAGATCACCACTCACTTCTGCAGTTTTGTCTTCATCAAAGCGATCATTCATAACTTGTGTAAAAGTGTCAGCTTTGGAATCGCTGCCTACAGATATGGTCTCTTGGCCTGTCCACATATTAATTCCTTCTATGCTCTTAGAAGTGTTTCTCCATGATCCAACTTTCTTTCCCCCAAAAATTTCGATGGTTGGAGTCAAAGTTGCATCGGCATTGCCAGCCACCTCATCACTGCTGCTGTGGTCACAAAGCTCAAACAAGAGAGCACCTGTAACAGATTCCTTCCTGACAAGCTGATCGCACTGGTATCTAGCCATATTTTTACCACCGGCCAACTCTTTATTTGATATAAGGAAGTCACTAGGACGGTCCATCATCATATCAAATGTTTTCCCTTCAAAACCTTCCATTTCTTTAGAAATTAACCAAGTTAAACTGGAAGCATTTGCCTCTGCAGACACCTTCTGGCAAACATTGTCATCACCATGTACAGTTTCTACAGCGCATCCTGATTTTCCTTCCTTAAACTCACTTTGTTCAGCATCTGATCCCGCATCCATGTTTCGGCCACTCTCCATAACCATAACAGCTTCATGGGACTTGCTAACAGGGACATCAATGGAAGCATCAATGCTGCAGTTTCTCATTGCATTCATCTCTTTATAACCACCTAGCTTCTCAAAAAGCATTGATGAACTATTCACTCCAGTTGATGCTTTACCACCGTCACTGTGAGTGGTAACTTCACTTTCTCCTGTTGTCTCTACAGCGCAAATATCAGTTTTTATTGTAAAAGTAACCTCCTTTTTATCTTGCAACGAAGATTGTGGCAAAGCGTCTGCAGCACCTTCGTTTTCCTCCAGAACGTGCTTTTCATCCTTACAACTTGAATTAATCTTTTCTGTTGATTTCTCATCTGAAGCATCAACAATTTATGAAAGGAAGTTTTCAGGATCATTAAACTAAGCATCAGTACTTTCAGTGACATGAATGTTGATAATATTTGTTGATCTCCAATATAATTTTGTTTTAGATAGAAAAACAGTTGCTTATGCATATACTAGAGTACATTCCCCAAATGTTGTTGCATAAAAAAAAACTCACCATGATGCTGTCTTTTCCTGTCCTCGGAAGAATCCCCCGCATAAAAGGACAATCTTTGCTTGCCAATACCAGTGACTGCCAAGAGAAACAGATTGCGTTAAAATTAATTCAAGATGACAACATGAAAAGGAAAATGTTTTTAGGAGGAAGAAATCAAAAAATTGCAAGAGCTGGTAAGGCACCTTTACATTGTAAAGGAACAGTGGCCGCAGAACAATTTTCACCTTCGTCGATGCCCTTTTCTGCTGCACTCAGACAGGTTCCTTCTCCATGTAGAAGTTCATGAGTGCATGTTCTTCTAGAGACCTGAAAAACATTGCTAGAGCTTTCCTCTGAAATGAAATTTTGGTTCTCCTCGGCAGCTTGGATAGGGAGGGCATCACCATCCTCCTGGAGGTTTATTTCAGTGATAAAACTAACCATCTTTCCACCTGCAGCCGGTGATGGTCTATCATCACAAGATGCTTCTTCATGCTCATTTTTATTTGTTCTAATTTTCTGTCCAGTATTTTCTAGATCACAGAAACCAGCCTCCACAGCAGATGTTCTGTCCACAAGTTCAGTTGAAAAATCATTGACATCACCACTTTCCAAGCTCATGTCTTCTCTCAGTTCTCTCCTTTCAAGTCCGTTCTCCAACCCTGAGAAGTTGGAAGGTTCGTCAACATAATATTTAGAACATCATAAGTAAATACTGGAAAGAAAATAGCATATCTTCATTCTAGATCACTCAATTACCTGAAAAATCTGATTGCTTAGCAAATGAGAAACGATTAGCGAGGGGAAACATATCAGAAGCATTAGTCTGAAGTTCTGTTTGTCCGTGTTCATCTAAATTATCATTACCCAAATCTGCACCACCTTCCTTAGATCTGCAAGACGCATCATCCACACGAACCTCAAGGATAGCATCTGCAGTAAGTTTCTCCGTGTCACCTGCGACAGTATTAGCCTCTTCATTAAGGACTATGGGCTGACTAGCATTCTCTGGTGTTTCTTGGTTTGCAAAACATAACATCACTGATGTTGATGTTGGAGATGGAGTTTCCTGCAAATTTGTTTTAGTATCCACACCTTCCTGAATGCTAGAGCACCCAGCAGCGACTTCTGAGAAATTGGTTCTCATTTCACTTGTTTTACTCTCAAATCCCTTCTTGTCAGAAGTTTTAAAGACTTCCTTGGAGCAGCTCAAACTGAAATTAGGTTTGTCCCCTGTAGCTTCTGGCATGGTCAATCCAGTGTCCTCAATTTGTGTTTCTTCAGTAAATAGAGCTTCCTCTATCATAACTGGAACTGCAGATATGTCATGTTGCTTCTTTTCAACAATTTTACCAGGGACGGTAGATCCAACCAAGTTACCTCTAGAGGCGTGCTGTGTCACTTCTCTTGAAGGTTTACCGGCCAAACATTCACCCACAGTAGAAGAATCTGTCTCCAGCGTTGGGCCACGCTTTCGTTTCAGACACCCAACCATACCAACAGCTTCACCAATGACTAGCTCACCAGTGGCAAAAGCAGAGCTTAATACAACAGTGTTGCTTCTGGACCCCCTCACATGGCCAATGGATATCGGAGCCTTTTCAATCTCACTGCTAAATTGTCCAGAAGCTTCAACCTTGTTAGCAAACTTCAAATCTGCATTCCTAGATTGTTTTATGGTTTCAATTTTCTCATCTGGTCCTTCACTTTCAACCTGGCCCTTTTGAGCTGTAAAGGACTTCTGTCTTGAAGCATTTCTATCTTGAGCGTTCAAAGATTCCTCGAGCTGAACAGCCTTGTTATGCTCTTTGTTAACTTCGGTAATTTCGTCTGCACTTTCAACCGTGGCCTGAGCTCCAAACCTTGTCCGCCTCCTAGTAACGACTTGCACAATAGGTTTGGAAACTTTAGCCTTTGCCATGTTTCTTTTTGATCGCGTGGCATCGTTTACAGATTCAAGACCTTCTTTGGACACGGTTTCTACTGCGATTCCCTTCTGAGGCACAGTAGATTTACGTCTCAAAGCATATCTACCGAAATCCTTTAACGGTTCTTCAAGATGAAGAAGCTTTTGATTTTCACCCTGAATCTCGATGGTTTCAGCTTTGTTTGCAGTCACAGATGATGTATTCTCCTCCAACTTAGAGCGTGACCGAGTAGTCCTGCCAAGAATTTCAGTTTTACAAAAACACCCACTCGATAATGAAGTACCTTCCTTCTTGCTAGTATTTCTTCTTGATCGCCTACCGCCCTTCACTGACTCAACACCTTCTTCAGATAGGATTTCTACCACCAACCCCTTTCGAGGCACAAAAGACTTTCTTCCCAAAGCATATCTACCTGCACCCTCCAAAATTTCTTCAGTCTGGAGAACCTTTTCATATTCATCCTGAACCTCGACGGTTTCAGCTTTATCTGCAGTTATAGAAGTATTCTCCCTTAACTTAGCCCGTGACCGAGTAGTCCTTCCAAAACTTTCAGTTTTTCTGAAATCCACACTCAATAATGAAGTGCTTTCATTCTTTCTAGCATTTCTTCTTGATCCAGATGGCGCATTTGCAGGTTTAGCATCGTCTTTTGCACTTACATTCACTTCAGAAACTTCATCAGACAAACGAATCCCATCACGGTTCCCCCTCTTTCTAGACTCTTCCCGTTTTGAATTCTTCCTAGAAACAACCAAATCCCCTTCACCCCCTTCAACGTTCTCCTCGATCACCACCTCTCTACTTCTCAGTCGCCTCCTACCCGATTTGTCTCCACCCTTCACAAGTTGAACACCTCCCTCTTTAGTGATTACAGGTGGTCGTGAGTTATCACTAACATCAACATTTTCCACCCCAACGCTCCCTTTCTTCTCTCGTCCCCTCCCTCTCTTCTTCCCAACAACCTCATCTACATTTCTTTCAACTGTTCTCTGCTCTGTATTCCTGATTCCAGGCGGAGAACTACTAACTTTCCCATAATGAACCATGCTCCTCCTCCTCTTCCTTCCTTTATACACCGAAGGCTCGTATTCACGTATTTCAACAGCAGGCTTGAATTTAACATTCTTCAATATTTTAGTCACTTTCATAGAATCACTCTCGTTTTGTACTTCTCCTTGACCTTGCTCTTTTGGATTTTCAATTCCCTGTTTATAGTTCACAAAAATAAAAATAAAATTATAATTCTTTCAATGTTTAAAGCATAATGATAAAAAAAAAAAACACAATAAATTAAGCCTAATCAATTTTTTTCCGTATTTAAATCAAATTCTTATTAAATTTATAAAATAATTAACAAATTCTTCAGAACGATTGAAGATTCCAATTTCAAACAAAAAAAAGAAGCTACCAGAAACCCTTCAAGCCCGAAATTAGACAAAGATAAATTATCCGTATCTAACAGAAAACACACCTTGAGAGTCAAAGTCAACAAATGAGCCATTTCGGCATTGGATTTATTGGCAAGAATTCCATGCTTTTTACAAAGCGCTTGCAGTTGTTTCCTCTTCATGCCATGAAAATTCCTTTCTAATTCTTCCATTTTTCTTCCTTCAGAAACCACTCATCAAATACTCTCTATTTGCCAACTTTCCTTTCCTTTTCCTTTTTTATCAGAGATGGGAAACAAGAAGGCTTCGATTGTAAGTTTTTGTGCGAGGCAGTTTAAATTCAAAACGGCTGGTTTTTCATTTCTCCCGCTCTTTGAACGGCTTTATTTTTCTATCATCACCCCACTCGCGACTCTGATCGATGATCAAAACTCGCCTCCATTTGACAAGTGATAAGGGCGAAATAGTAATTGAGGTTAGATTGAAAGGGCAGGCATAGCGAGTATGATTTGTTTTTTCTGATATTAAATTAACGCCTCTGGTACGGATATCTATAGAGTGGATAAGAGGCTTTCGCTACTGCCACGTGCAGGAGTCTCTTTATTCCAGGTCAAATTCTTGGGAATTGTATTTGACGATCGTCGGATTATTTGAGGCCACAATCGAACGGCTCTCGCGTTCATGCCGAGGACATATTCAAAATGGATAAACATCGTTCTGGCCCTTCCGGGGATCTGGTCTTGTCTAATATGGACCTCAGCCCTCAGCAGTCAGCTTCCCCTTCCTTGTGATTTGGGCTCTGGCCCATCCATGTTTGATTGATTATGTTATGAAATCGAAGGTGTTGATTTAAATTTATACAACCAATATTTTTGTTCCTGCCAAATTTTTATAAAAATTATAAACTATGAATATTAAAATTAATATGATATAAGATATGATATTATACAGGGGTAAATTAGGTCAAATTGGGTTAATTCTCACAACCTATGACCTGAGCCTTATCTTGAATCACACCGAGTTGAGTTTTAAAAATATAATAATAATTATTTTTATCCGTACATTGATTTTAATTAATTCAAATTAACCCTTTTCTTAAAGTAAGTGGCTTATGAGCAGAAGCTAGATGAAGCTAGCCGAGTGAGGGGAGCAAAATATATCGATTAGAAATTATTAACATCTCTTGTATGGTTAGGATTTATTATAAATACATACTATATAACTCTAATTTTGAAAAATAATGAAATAAAAACTCGTTGTTCTTGTGAATGTAGATGCATTGTCAAACCACGCTAAATTTATGTATTTTTCTTCTTTTCTCTCTTGTGTAATATTCATCATTATTATTGCAAGTTTTACAACCCCTTTTCATCTATAACTTAAGCATTTTTTGAGTCAATCCTTAAATTAAATTTTAAAATTACGATAATAATTATTTTATTATTATGTTGATTTAGATCAATCTAAGTTGACCTTCCCAATCCATGATCCAAATCTTGCCTCGAGTCAACCTAAGAGTTGAGTTTTAAAACCATTATAATAATTATTCTTTCTGATATTACCTTGAGTCAACCCATGTTGACCCTCTTGACTTTTGATATAGTCCTTGCCCCTAGGTCAACCTTCTAGTTAAGTTTTAAAGCTGTGACAATAATTATTTTTATATTTAATGAACTTGGATTAATAGTTAACCTAACTCAGGTTTGGCCCCAAGTCAATCCTCAATTCATGTTTTTAAACTATGATAATAACTATTTTTATTCTTATGTTGATCCATGTCAATAGCCAACCCGGCTTGTAACCCAAGCTTGGACTTGAGTCAACGCTTGATTAGTTTTAAAACTACGATAATAATCACTTGTATCCTTATCTTGACACAGGTTAATGATCAACCTGACCTGTAACTTAGACCTTGTTCTGGATTGATCTCTAAATTAAGTTTTAAAACTATAATAATAACTTTTTTATCATTATATTAACTTAAATCAATTATCAACCTGTCATGTGACCTAGGCTTGACACTGGATCAACCTCCTAGTTATGTTTTAAAACAATAATAGTTATTATTTTTATCTTTATAGTGATCAGGTCAATGGTCAACTTGGCTTGTCACTAAAGCCTTACCCCGAGTTAACCCTTGAGTCAAGTTTTAAAACTATGATAATAAATATTTTTATCATTATATTGACCCAAGTCAACGATCATCCCAACCCATGACCCGAACTCTATCGTAGGCCAATTCCTAGTCATATTTTAAATATATGACAATAACTATTTTTATCTTTATATATATTAATATATGTCAATGATCAACTTGACCAGTGACTCAGGTTTTGCCTTGAGTCAAGTTCTTAAATTACGATTAAAATTATTTTTATTCTCATATTAACCTGAATTAATGATCAACTCGATCCGTGACTTAAATTTTATCTCGGCCGATTCTTTAATTGAATTTTAAAAATATAATAATAATAATTTTTATTTTTAAATTGACATGATCAACACAGATTAACCCTATGCAAATATTGAGACAAGATTGCCTTATCTCTTTTGACGAAACAAAAAAATCCTTATGGTAACAACATTGGACATGACAAAAAATACGTTTTATATTATCTAAAAATACACCAAACAATTTCACAAAAAAAAATATAAATCATATTCATTCTTATTTTTATCCAGCATAAAAAGGCTATATTAATCTTTTATGCCCATGATTCTTAACTTTGAAACTTATAATTGTCAATTGTCTATGTAGAAATAGTTAATCGATTATATATATGCGAGATGGATGAGAGAATTGAATAAGAATCGATGCACAATCATGAAGAAGGAAAGACTGAGTTGGAAACCACCATTGATGTATTTCCATCTCAACTCACTGGGCAATTGATTCTGGACCTCGAACGCAAAGTAGAGAACGTGCTACATCCGCAAATACACCCAATTTTCATGCTATTATGATTTTTTTTTTCATTTCTCTCATGTTTTAATTAAAATTTCATTCGAAGGAAAAAATTAATATATAATTTCATCTTCAAATTACTCAGATTTTACTCGGTTTTAATATTCAAATAAGCACTTCGTTTTTTTCAGCAAAAAAATAAAATAAATAATTTTAAATTAATTCAAGTTTTGTATACACAGAACCGTTAACTTTCCCAGAATTAAACATGCTCCTCCTCTTCCTTCCTTTATACAATGGAGGCTCGTATTCACGTCTTTCAACATGAGACCTAAATTTAACAATCTCTTTCACTTAATTGACTTCTATACAACCATATACAACCACTCTTGTTTTGTACTTCGAGTTCGAGTCGTGTTGTTATGGTGATATTCTTTAATTAAATATTTTTTTTTTAAGTTTGATTTTTTTAAATTATAACTAAAAATATTTTTCTAAACCATTATGCAAAGTAAGTTACTGGAATGCGTTTTTTAATTTTCAATTCCCTGTTTATAGTTAAGATAAAAAAAATAAAAGACAAAAAATTATAATTCTTTCAATGTTTAGAAGGAGACGCACGCATGTCTCCTTCCAAAGGAATTTAGATTAAAAAGAAAGGAAAAAAAAACTCAAAAATACAAAAACATATTAAAGGAATATGGGTTAAAAAAAACTCAAAAATTACAAAAACATAGCAAATGCTCATGCCTTCATATACGAGATTACAAGAAAGCCCACTTATGCTTCAGCAAGCGTCGAGGAAACTTTCTTCGATCCTTGATTATTAACCATGAGTCCTCGTCTGTGTGAAGCCGTTGCCTATGTGATATAATTCAAGCCGGGTTATGAGAAATTCTGAGATTTCAACAAACATGCGGGTGTAGTGGTTTCTGTTCGTAAGCTGCAGAATATGAGTCTGGTTCCTTGTCAATTCAAGTTCACATATCTTGACAAGGTCCAAAACCTCCGCGATGTCGAAGTTGGAAGATTGCAGACCTGCACTTAGCCCCGAGAGTGCATTTTCGAAATGGCCAGTGATATTCACGTACGAGGACAGACAATTCTGAAGGGGCTCTCTTGAAGCAGGTGTTGTATTCCCGAGAAGGTTTTCTATCAAAGCCTTGGCATTTTTCGCACAGGAAATCGCCAGCTGGACACTAATTTCGGCAAGAGTGGTGATGTTTGCTGTGGCAGTTCTAGGATCCATTTGAAGAGCATTGACGCATTCATCATATTTTGCGACATACCCTGATCTTTCACCGTAAGCCATCATCAATTTCTCAGTCTCAGTGCAGACATCTTCTACTAGCTCGGATGGGGCAACTGTTGCCATTGACTGGTAAACAAGGAGCATCAAAATGGTTGATAATATGCAGACGTGACTCGAGGAATCCATTGCTTACTTTGTTGGTGGAGGTAACTAGGCCTAATATGATTGGAAATTGTGAAGACTAATTGCCCCACGAGTTGGTGTAATTTATAGCCACAACAAATCTCATACGGCCAGAAAGAAGTTGACAAGATTGGTAAATCCTCGCTGGACAAAAACGCAACCACATCAGTTCAGCTGTTTCTATTTACCTAAAATTGGGCTATACGCTTCCTTAATCTGCAGAACCCAAAAAAAGGGCTGAAGTTACGCCTTCTTATATTTTCCCACGGCAAAGCCTTTGTATCATTTGACCTGCCAGCTTAGCTTTTTAGGTCCTTGTTCTAACCATAGTACTTACAGGCTTCAGAAGAAACAATCAATCATTAGCTTGTTTCATAATCGCCAGTTCTTCGCAGAACATATCGCTTACCCAATGGCCTCAAAGCTAGCACAGAATACCGATTTACTTTAGGCTATGATATTTTTTACCCACAAGCTTTTTTTCTCGTCATGTTTAAGAACGTACAGTGAGAACCAGAAAAACAAGAGGAAAATGTCGAAATAGCATCTGATATCATTTTCTCCGACTCCTAATTTTAAGAAGACAACGTCGAATTTTGGTCAAAACCTGTTCCTTCTTTTTATGGACCAAAACCATTCAAATATTATTATAAGAAATTCTAAACGTTACGGGAGTAGAAAAAACCATTGTTCATGCTCAGCGAGAAGCCAGAAATATCAAAGATAAACTCGCATTTAAGGATGCACCAAAAAACTCATAAAACCCAGTTCATGTGAGGAAAAAACCCACTTCATTTGGGCTTAGATAAGAAAATAACTCATTTTCATTGCCATAACTACGTTTTATATCCTCCTTTACTACACTCATTTTATATCCAATAACCAATCATATTTCTATTAATATTCATATTATATAAAAAATAATAAATAAAAATCTTTTAAAAATCCACCATATTTCTATTTATATTAACACATATGTCATACATGTATTAGAGATATTTCTTATTAAAATTAATATATATATATATTCTTTTTAATATAATTAAAGGCATTTTAACTTTTCATCTTTATAAAAAGACTTATAGGCTATAAATAAGTTATAAATCCCTTAAATAAAAGGTTTGAAATCTTTATTTTTTATTGTATATTTATTTTACAATGTATCTCTCTATAATCTTATTATATTTTTCTCAAAAAAGTTATTGATTAAATTATCAAATAATCTCTAAATTAATTAAAAAAAACTTTTTGCAAGTATCACATACAAATAATCTATAAATTAATAAAAAAATATTTTGCAAATATCACATACCACTGCATTAACTAAAAAAATTAGATTGTTAGAACCAAAATATTAACCAAATATAAGTTTTGCCTTCAAATTTCTTAAATTTTTAACCAATTATTTGGATTTTTTAAGATATTATTATAGGCATTGTTCATCAATTTTTTTCTAATGGTATTTTAAAAATCATTCAAAGGCATGCAACCATGACGCAATTGAGTTAGAACGCTTGATGTATCTACCCGTTACATAAGCACTTCTGTTAATTGAGACTTCCGACAGCTCATCATCGCTGGTTCATTAGGGGTAGCTTGGGCAAACACTTGCGAGCTCAAGGGTACAAACTTTTGGAATGTGAAGAAAAAAGGGAAGTTGCACATGGTACTGGAGGAAGCTTCTTAAACTCAGAGAGCTGGTTTGGGATCAATCCTGTTATATCTCGGGCAATGGCAAACAAACAAATCAGTTTATTATGGTGGGACAATCAGCATCAAGACAGTGTTCTTGTTTAAGTTTATGGACAGAGTCTTGTGCAGGAATCTTGGAGATCATCTGATGCCAGGTTAAAGGAAGAAATTGATGATGGGAACTGGGGTTGACTAGTGCTCCATCTGATGCTATGGCTGAGGTGCAAATGGCTGTGTGGTGTTTTATTTCCTGATCCTGCTAGAGAGGACAAGTTGAATTGGAAAGCTAATGCTAATGGTGAATTTCAAGTTACGAGTGGTCAAGAAATACATAGATGCATGAATCCTATAGCTAGTTGGCATAAATCAATCTGGGGTTCTTTCAACTTTCCTAGACGGTTTTGTTGCTTAGTTGACTGTTCATAACAGGCTGAACACCAAAACAAGGCAAATTGCTTTGGGAAGGCAGGTTGATGATATTTGGGCGACGTGTGGAAATACAGACAAGGACCGTGACCATCTTTTCTTCGAGATAACTTTAATTAAAGATTCTTTAGAGTCCACTTGTGCTGAAATCTGGATATACGAAAGTCCTGGAAGCTAGTCTTTAAAATTTTGCAGTGGGCTTTGGCAAAATTGGATAAAGGGACTTTTCAAGCTATCATAGGGAAAGTGGGATGGAACACCACCATCTTTGGTATTTGGAAGCAAGGCAAGACAAGTTCTACATATGATTCGTTGCGGACAGCACAAGTCTGAGCTGCTTGAGGGTGTGGTCTCTGGTTCAGTTTGCTTTGAAAGAAATGTTTTTAAGATCCAAAAGAGATCCTCCTACCAGCAACTTCACGAGCCTGACTTTCGAGCGTTGAATAAAAAATGACAGAAGATTTTCTTCCCCTCTAATTCTCTGGGCAACGGAGCACAAGATTAGAGGTAAAGAATACTAGTTACACATTAACAGATAACAAAAAAAAGAGGCTACAGCAGCAACTAAATTAAACCAGGGAGAGAACTTGAATTTGAGTGGTGGCAAAAAAAGTAAAGGATTTTCTTCAATTCAGTTCTGGACACTTTCAGAGCTAACAAAAAGGAAAAAGAAACGGAAGGAAGAGTCAGAAATCTCGTGTGGAAAGTGCCGCTCATGGCAACCAATCAGATAAAACAGACTGGTGCTGCGTTTGCACAGATAATTTCATCACTCTCTTTCTTCAACAATAACAAAACCTAGAATCTACAAAAGCAAAAACCCGCTTTGAAATACAGCTTCCTTTATCCCTACGCCTGGCGACCATTCGAAGAAAGCCATGACTGGAGATTTATTTATAGTGGTAGCGATGGTTGCCCTAATTACAAATGGAACGGGAATGTCTAAACTACACGTCGTTTCTTTCCAAGCTGTAATTACTATTGGGCCTGCAAGCAAGGATAAGAATGACCTTTTTATGGGCCAAACTGAAGAGCACGCTCTCATATTGGTATTTGGGCCACGACGGCCGCATAAAAATTTAGGTATGCTTTTCATTCAATTTATAGGACGTTTTTTAAAAAATAGGGTTGTTCTATGTTGTTATTGAACATGACTCAGTTTAACAAATTGATTCAATAAATTACTAATTCAAAGTTTAATTGAGTTTTATTTTAAATTAATTTAAAATTTAAATTAATCAAATTAAATTGAGTTACTTAAATAAAATATTATCCAGTTAATTCCAAGTAAGTGTTTTAAAAAATATTTATTAAAAAAGGTATCGTTTGAGTATTTTTTAATTTAACTAAAATTATGTTTTATTTTAAAAAAAAATACTTAAATAATATTAATTTAAATTGAAGACACGAGTATTTAATATTCATATAAAAATTTTAAAATTTATTTTCAAAAGCTATAAAATTTTAAAATTAAAATATTTAAATTATTCACCTTTAAATTAAAAATTATTCAATTATTAGCAAATTGTTAAACCGATTATATAAACTTTTCAATTATTTTTAAACATGTTTTAAATCAGTAACTTTAAACCATCACAATAAGTTTAATTTATAAATGATAATTAGATATTATATCGAATTTATTATTTCAATGACATAAAAAACCGAAAACATGAGGTGGGTTTTATGCGAGAAGAAGTACTATATAAAGACCAACTAGGGTTTATTGACGCCCTCTGTCAGCTCTAGAGCTAGCTATTGTGTGTGTCGCCGCAGCAGGAGGTTTGTATCTCATCTCTCTGTCTCTCAGATTTCTCCTCTCTTTTCCTGTTTGGTTTCCGAGAAAATCTTGCAAAACTTTTCGACTGTCTTGAAAAACACAATAAAACAGGTTTTCCAATCTCATTGTTATGTAGTTACAACTTTCAGCTATCTTTGCCTCTGTGGAAATGATTGAAACCAAGAGTTGTATTGCTCTGTTTTCTTTTCTTTCTTATTTCAATCTATGATTCATTGTTTGTTTTGTTTTGTTTTTCTAGTAATCAGCAGATCATAATGTAAGAGCATGAAAATCGTTTCGCTTCTTGTATCATGGATCTGTTTTATTGTTTTTCGACATGGAGTTTCCTGCCTTCTATTCTGCAACACTTGTTACGTTTTCTGTTGCTTGAATACTATTTAGAGTTAGAAGAATTTCTTAGGTATATTTCTTCGGTTGAAAGATCCAGTATTTATATGTAGTTTGCTGTCATTCTTATTGAAGTTTGGTTACAACTAAATAAAAAAATAAAATAAAATACAGAGAAAAGAAAAGAAATTGTTATTCTACGCACTAATATTGAAGGGTCAATTTTAATTATTTATATCTATATATATGTTTTTAATTAGATTTCTAGTTTGTTAATCAACATGTTTGATTTTGTGGTGAAGAATAAGAACGATGTCTCACAGGAAGTTCGAGCACCCAAGACATGGCTCCCTTGGATTTCTTCCGAGGAAGAGAGCTGCCCGACACAGAGGAAAAGGTTATTAGTAGTATCTTTATCCTTAAGCGATGTGTTGGGTTTTAATATCATTGCGCACTCATTGTGTTCTGACAATTGAACTTTTGATTCTTGTTTTGATTCTGCTCAGTGAAGTCTTTCCCCAAGGATGACCCTACTAAGCCTTGCAAGCTTACTGCCTTTTTGGGTTACAAGGCTGGCATGACGCACATTGTCAGAGAGGTTGAAAAACCTGGATCCAGTAAGCAAGATTTAACCTGTTTTAAGTTTGTGAACGTTGTGAATTGAAGTTTTAACTCTTACAAATGTTTTCCTTTTTGAAGATATAATCTTTGAGAAGCAAACATTATGCAACCCTGAAAATTTTGTTCATTCTATTTTGCTGTATGTTTTCAATTTTAAGTCGTAGTCATATGGTGCTATGATCTTCAATATTTGGTCTTGCTTAACCTTTTTGTTTTTTCGTCTCATCTTAACATGATAAATTCCAGTGTTCTTTAAGATTCCTTTGTTTATCACTTTTTAAAAACCAGCATGGACAAGGTATTTTTTCATTTAACTTGCATATTTTGCTTCTTGTTTTGTAGAGCTCCACAAGAAGGAGACATGTGAGGCTGTAACCATCATTGAGACACCTCCAATGGTGATTGTTGGAGTTGTGGGTTACTTGAAGACACCATCTGGCCTCCGGACTCTGAACACTGTTTGGGCTCAGCATTTGAGTGAAGAGGTCAAGCGCAGGTTCTACAAGAACTGGTGCAAGTCAAAGAAGAGGGCTTTCAACAAATACTCAAAGCAGTATGAGACAGATGAAGGGAAGAAGAGCATCCAATCACAGCTTGAGAAGTTGAAGAAATATGCAACTGTTATTCGTGTTTTGGCTCACACTCAGGTATTATCTCTGAGGTTAACAATTCACTTGTTTTTTATGTTGTCCTTTTTTCAGACCTGTGTGTTCCAGCTTCTCTTTTTTTAATTTATTCTGGTGTAATAATTGCTTCTTACTGTTTTTACATATTACAGATCAGAAAGATGAAAGGATTGAAGCAGAAGAAAGCTCACTTGATGGAGATCCAGGTTAATGGTGGCACAATTGCTCAGAAGGTGGATTTTGCTTATGGTTTCTTTGAGAAGCAAGTCCCAATTGATGCTGTCTTCCAGAAGGATGAGATGATTGATATTATTGGTGTCACGAAGGGTAAGGGTTATGAAGGTGTTGTCACTCGTTGGGGTGTCACTCGCCTGCCTCGGAAGACCCACAGGGGTCTCCGAAAGGTGGCTTGTATCGGTGCCTGGCACCCTGCAAGAGTCTCATTCACTGTTGCCAGGGCTGGTCAGAATGGATACCACCACCGTACTGAATTGAACAAGAAGATCTACAAGCTGGGCAAGACCGGTCAGGAGAGTCACACTGCCATAACCGAGTATGACAGGTAATTAACATCTCCTCGAACAACACCACATTCTTTATGAAATGCGAGCAAGGCTGTATCTATCCCAAAGATGGTGTCTCACTCATGATACTCGGCCATTTTATTTTTTGCTTGATATATCTGCTATAATATGCTTGCTTAAGTTCATTGATGACTTGAAACTTGGTTGCTTCTAGAATTTTTGCTTGACAATGTATTTGATATTTTCTGGAACAGGACTGAAAAGGACATCACTCCAATCGGTGGTTTCCCTCACTATGGTGTGGTGAAGGATGACTATTTGATGATCAAGGGATGCTGCGTTGGACCTAAGAAGAGGGTGGTTACACTCCGTCAAACACTGCTTAAACAGACATCTCGATTGGCTCATGAGGAAATCAAACTCAAGTTTGTGGACACATCTTCGAAGTTCGGACATGGTCGTTTCCAGACAACACAGGAGAAACAGAAGTTCTATGGACGCCTGAAGGCATAATTATGCGATCTGGGATTTTTAGTTATTCTAGTAAATTTAGTCGATTTTGGTTTCTTTCTGTTCCTTCTGAGCCATTGGCTCGAGACAATTGTGTTGTTTTTTTATGTTTGCGCAAGGTCCGAACAATTTTTGTTCCAGATGGATTTAATTTGCATTTTGAACTAGCATGCTGTTCCAGAATATTGTTGTGGCCTGTCATTCTGTATTTTTGCTTCTGCTTAACCGAGCTCTTTTTCAACCCCCTGATGTGCAAATCCCGATATTAAGACCGAAACCAACAATCCATCTGCCCATAGCAACATTATGGATGAAACTAAATATGATAGTTATTGTGCCGAAAGCAACACTATCGATGAAAATAGAGGTCATTTTATTATTGTTACTGTGATAGTGTTTTTAAATAAATATGGCTGAATGATGATAAAATAGTGCTTATATTAATAATAAAATAATGGTTGTTGTAGTAGATGATGGTGATGTTGGTAATTATAATATGATGGTAAATATGATCGTTATAAGATGTTGATTGTTGAGGTAAAAATGACAATAACAATAGTAATGAAATAATTATCATTTTAATATTAAGTTGTTGCATTGGTTATTGAGAGAAAAAAAATGGTTATTACTATTATGATAATAATGTGGGTGATGATAAAATAGTAGCTGCCCTAATAGATAAAGATGGTAATGCTTGATATATATATATATATATATATATTAAACGTTATTAAAGTCAATAAAATTCTCTCTTTTACGAGGTTAGAATATTTTCTTTCAAATTAACATCATTCAGATAAAAAAAAAAATACTTGTAATCTGCTTAAAAAAAATACTTTAAATCAATTTACTTTTCAGTATTTATTTTGCACTAAAAATATATATAGAAGATATCAACAAAACAGAATCTTAAAACCAGATATTAGATGCACGGGCTAAATCATAGTAAACATATTATTGATATGGTCAAGTTGCTGGTTACTTGCTTCGTGATCGTAGCAATCCAGACAACTGGCGGACATTTGACCAGGCAGTGAAGAAAAAACATGAACCTTTACAGCGTCATTAGAATCCATCCGTAGTAGAGGTATAAAGATCTAGAAGTTCGGACCACCGCCTGACTTGATAACCTCAGAGCGGCGTTGGATCATAACATATTGTGTGGCCCAAAGGCTAAGGCAGAAGGCAAAGGTGGCCGTGACTTGCTCGGCCCAGAGCAACCACATGGCTTATTTTCAGCTTTAGGGTCTGCCTGTTTTGACGCCATTGTTACTCGGAAGCAACCACATGGCTTATACCACCGTTTCTTCATTTTTGGGTTCCATTAACCTTCTGTACTCAAATCCTCGAAACGCAATATTTTAATTCAGTTGCCTGGCCACGCGAAGCGAGGGACCATGCCGAACCTGAGAATCGAGGGAGATGAACTAAGTTAACAATGAAGTGCTTCCGTTGAGAAGCAAGTTGTTTGGGTTATGCAAGCTCAAAAGTATCAAGGATTTCCTATGAGCTAATTGAACCTGCTGTGCAGTGTTTGGCACTGTTTTAAAATTACTTCAAAATAATTTTTTAAAAAATAATTTTTTTTATTTTAAATTAATATATTTTTAATATTTTTAGATTATTTTAATATACTAATATCAAAAATAATTTTTTATTTTATTTTAAATTAATATATTTTTAATATTTTTAGATTATTTTAATATACTAATATCAAAAATAATTTTTTATTTTATTTTAAATTAATATATTTTTAATATTTTTAGATTATTTTAATATACTAATATCAAAAATAATTTTTAATAATTTTTTAAATGAAACCTCATTCATTTTTGAACTAAGTCCTAAGCCATTACATCTTCTATAATAAATTTTAGTCTGCATCTAATATTTAAATCAAATATAGATATATAAAATGAAAACCAGCTCAAAACAAGAGGCAGTATAGATTAGAGGATTTTAAAAAAACATTAACATTCGATTAGATTAGAAGTTAATTTTGATTTAATTTTATAATAATTTTTTTTTCAAATAAAAGAAATGTTTCTAATCCAAATATATTGATGATTTTTTTTCAAATAAAAATCTATATAGCTCGCAAGTTATTTACCATTGAAATGAATTTCCATGGTAAAACATGGGAAAAGGCATTGCATTCATAACAAGAAAAACCATTAAAGATGATGCCAGCTTATAAAAACACAAACGCTGAAATAGAACTGGAAGAATGTTCTGCTCTATTATTCCCTACACGAGAATAAAGTATACAACTTTTCAAGTTTTTGTCAGCAGTAAACAAGAATAATCTACCTTCAAACTACAAAAACAAGGCCACCACACACAACGTGCAGGAGCTTACTATAACTAATAATATGCCTGGAAATTAATTAGTGAAATCCACTGTTTAATTTTTGTTTCACTTAGGATAAGGCAAAATCAACAGAGCAGGCATCCATTTCTAACCAAATTCTACAACTGAGTCTAGGGCTCACTCAGCTGGCTGCGCTGGACCATCCAATCTGAAACCCCGCCCACGCCCACGACCCCTGCCCCTGCCTCGTCCTCGCCCTGCATTATCAAATAGTTTTAATTTCAGATGATGATAATGACCTGGAGAGCATACATCATTTTTACACAATTTCAGCATTTCACTGTGCACACTATCGTGCACTCCAGCATCACTTATTTGACACAATGAACTCATCACAGAGAAATCCAAGAAATAACTCACTGTTCATCATCTCCTCTCTCCTTTTCTTTTTTCAAATTCTTAAGAATGGCATTGCTGTGATAGTAAACAAGTTTTGTGATACATGATTACATTGAAATAGAACATGATTAATCTAGGTGCGTTATTTTAAAATGCTAACCAGCAAGCATTTATGAAAAGAGAGAGAGGCAAGGAACAAAACAAAAGGCAAAAGTTATAAAATGTGAACAAAAGCTATACTGGTTTCTGGATACTTCCAAAGATGGAGTATAAATATTTTCAAAGATCTGGTTATAAGATAATAAAAAATGCTTGATTAGGATTGTTAAATCAACAAACAAAAAATCATGCCAGCATATAAAATGAATTGAGCAGTACCATGTAGTAAAACTGTGGAAGAATTCCACGATTCAATGCAAATGAGAGAAAGATGTAAAACTGTACAAGGGAGACAATTAGAAGCTTTCTTTAATGCAAAGCTCGCCAATCATCAGCAAGAAAAGAGGGTTTCTACATTATTCTGTACCTGCTTCACATTTTATTCATAACATCTCAAAAATCTATTAAGCAAGAGTTGAAGTTACAATAACATGATTAGAAATCTTACCACTGCCTTGGCCAACAAATGCTCCACCACCATAGTCATTATAACCACCTGACTGTTGTTGCATATATCCACCACCATAACCTCTTCCACGGCCACGATAACCCCGTCCTCTTCCACGACCTCTGCCCCTGCCACTATATCCAAATTGAACAAGAAGATCTACAAGCTGGGCAAGACCGGTCAGGAGAGTCACACTGCCATAACCGAGTATGACAGGTAATTAACATCTCCTCGAACAACACCACATTCTTTATGAAATGCGAGCAAGGCTGTATCTATCCCAAAGATGGTGTCTCACTCATGATACTCGGCCATTTTATTTTTTGCTTGATATATCTGCTATAATATGCTTGCTTAAGTTCATTGATGACTTGAAACTTGGTTGCTTCTAGAATTTTTGCTTGACAATGTATTTGATATTTTCTGGAACAGGACTGAAAAGGACATCACTCCAATCGGTGGTTTCCCTCACTATGGTGTGGTGAAGGACGACTATCTGATGATCAAGGGATGCTGCGTTGGACCTAAGAAGAGGGTGGTTACACTCCGTCAAACACTGCTTAAACAGACATCTCGATTGGCTCATGAGGAAATCAAACTCAAGTTTGTGGACACATCTTCGAAGTTCGGACATGGTCGTTTCCAGACAACACAGGAGAAACAGAAGTTCTATGGACGCCTGAAGGCATAATTATGCGATCTGGGATTTTTAGTTATTCTAGTAAATTTAGTCGATTTTGGTTTCTTTCTGTTCCTTCTGAGCCATTGGCTCGAGACAATTGTGTTGTTTTTTTATGTTTGCGCAAGGTCCGAACAATTTTTGTTCCAGATGGATTTAATTTGCATTTTGAACTAGCATGCTGTTCCAGAATATTGTTGTGGCCTGTCATTCTGTATTTTTGCTTCTGCTTAACCGAGCTCTTTTTCAACCCCCTGATGTGCAAATCCCGATATTAAGACCGAAACCAACAATCCATCTGCCCATAGCAACATTATGGATGAAACTAAATATGATAGTTATTGTGCCGAAAGCAACACTATCGATGAAAATAGAGGTCATTTTATTATTGTTACTGTGATAGTGTTTTTAAATAAATATGGCTGAATGATGATAAAATAGTGCTTATATTAATAATAAAATAATGGTTGTTGTAGTAGATGATGGTGATGTTGGTAATTATAATATGATGGTAAATATGATCGTTATAAGATGTTGATTGTTGAGGTAAAAATGACAATAACAATAGTAATGAAATAATTATCATTTTAATATTAAGTTGTTGCATTGGTTATTGAGAGAAAAAAAATGGTTATTACTATTATGATAATAATGTGGGTGATGATAAAATAGTAGCTGCCCTAATAGATAAAGATGGTAATGCTTGATATATATATATATATATATATATTAAACGTTACTAAAGTCAATAAAATTCTCTCTTTTACGAGGTTAGAATATTTTCTTTCAAATTAACATCATTCAGATAAAAAAAAAAATACTTGTAATCTGCTTAAAAAAAATACTTTAAATCAATTTACTTTTCAGTATTTATTTTGCACTAAAAATATATATAGAAGATATCAACAAAACAGAATCTTAAAACCAGATATTAGATGCACGGGCTAAATCATAGTAAACATATTATTGATATGGTCAAGTTGCTGGTTACTTGCTTCGTGATCGTAGCAATCCAGACAACTGGCGGACATTTGACCAGGCAGTGAAGAAAAAACATGAACCTTTACAGCGTCATTAGAATCCATCCGTAGTAGAGGTATAAAGATCTAGAAGTTCGGACCACCGCCTGACTTGATAACCTCAGAGCGGCGTTGGATCATAACATATTGTGTGGCCCAAAGGCTAAGGCAGAAGGCAAAGGTGGCCGTGACTTGCTCGGCCCAGAGCAACCACATGGCTTATTTTCAGCTTTAGGGTCTGCCTGTTTTGACGCCATTGTTACTCGGAAGCAACCACATGGCTTATACCACCGTTTCTTCATTTTTGGGTTCCATTAACCTTCTGTACTCAAATCCTCGAAACGCAATATTTTAATTCAGTTGCCTGGCCACGCGAAGCGAGGGACCATGCCGAACCTGAGAATCGAGGGAGATGAACTAAGTTAACAATGAAGTGCTTCCGTTGAGAAGCAAGTTGTTTGGGTTATGCAAGCTCAAAAGTATCAAGGATTTCCTATGAGCTAATTGAACCTGCTGTGCAGTGTTTGGCACTGTTTTAAAATTACTTCAAAATAATTTTTTAAAAAATAATTTTTTTTATTTTAAATTAATATATTTTTAATATTTTTAGATTATTTTAATATACTAATATCAAAAATAATTTTTTATTTTATTTTAAATTAATATATTTTTAATATTTTTAGATTATTTTAATATACTAATATCAAAAATAATTTTTTATTTTATTTTAAATTAATATATTTTTAATATTTTTAGATTATTTTAATATACTAATATCAAAAATAATTTTTAATAATTTTTTAAATGAAACCTCATTCATTTTTGAACTAAGTCCTAAGCCATTACATCTTCTATAATAAATTTTAGTCTGCATCTAATATTTAAATCAAATATAGATATATAAAATGAAAACCAGCTCAAAACAAGAGGCAGTATAGATTAGAGGATTTTAAAAAAACATTAACATTCGATTAGATTAGAAGTTAATTTTGATTTAATTTTATAATAATTTTTTTTTCAAATAAAAGAAATGTTTCTAATCCAAATATATTGATGATTTTTTTTCAAATAAAAATCTATATAGCTCGCAAGTTATTTACCATTGAAATGAATTTCCATGGTAAAACATGGGAAAAGGCATTGCATTCATAACAAGAAAAACCATTAAAGATGATGCCAGCTTATAAAAACACAAACGCTGAAATAGAACTGGAAGAATGTTCTGCTCTATTATTCCCTACACGAGAATAAAGTATACAACTTTTCAAGTTTTTGTCAGCAGTAAACAAGAATAATCTACCTTCAAACTACAAAAACAAGGCCACCACACACAACGTGCAGGAGCTTACTATAACTAATAATATGCCTGGAAATTAATTAGTGAAATCCACTGTTTAATTTTTGTTTCACTTAGGATAAGGCAAAATCAACAGAGCAGGCATCCATTTCTAACCAAATTCTACAACTGAGTCTAGGGCTCACTCAGCTGGCTGCGCTGGACCATCCAATCTGAAACCCCGGCCACGCCCACGACCCCTGCCCCTGCCTCGTCCTCGCCCTGCATTATCAAATAGTTTTAATTTCAGATGATGATAATGACCTGGAGAGCATACATCATTTTTACACAATTTCAGCATTTCACTGTGCACACTATCGTGCACTCCAGCATCACTTATTTGACACAATGAACTCATCACAGAGAAATCCAAGAAATAACTCACTGTTCATCATCTCCTCTCTCCTTTTCTTTTTTCAAATTCTTAAGAATGGCATTGCTGTGATAGTAAACAAGTTTTGTGATACATGATTACATTGAAATAGAACATGATTAATCTAGGTGCGTTATTTTAAAATGCTAACCAGCAAGCATTTATGAAAAGAGAGAGAGGCAAGGAACAAAACAAAAGGCAAAAGTTATAAAATGTGAACAAAAGCTATACTGGTTTCTGGATACTTCCAAAGATGGAGTATAAATATTTTCAAAGATCTGGTTATAAGATAATAAAAAATGCTTGATTAGGATTGTTAAATCAACAAACAAAAAATCATGCCAGCATATAAAATGAATTGAGCAGTACCATGTAGTAAAACTGTGGAAGAATTCCACGATTCAATGCAAATGAGAGAAAGATGTAAAACTGTACAAGGGAGACAATTAGAAGCTTTCTTTAATGCAAAGCTCGCCAATCATCAGCAAGAAAAGAGGGTTTCTACATTATTCTGTACCTGCTTCACATTTTATTCATAACATCTCAAAAATCTATTAAGCAAGAGTTGAAGTTACAATAACATGATTAGAAATCTTACCACTGCCTTGGCCAACAAATGCTCCACCACCATAGTCATTATAACCACCTGACTGTTGTTGCATATATCCACCACCATAACCTCTTCCACGGCCACGATAACCCCGTCCTCTTCCACGACCTCTGCCCCTGCCACCATATCCATACCCACCATCCCTGCCACCATATCCAGGCCCGCCATCCCTGCCACCATATCCATACCCATCCCTGCCACCATATCCAGGCCCACCATCCCTGCCACCATATCCACGCCCACCATCCCTGCCACCATCTCCATTGTGCTCCACCACTCCATTGCTATTATTTCCTGTGTACAGAAAAGAAATAAAGTTATTGTTACTTTCCCAAAATAAAAGCAGATATAATGAAAGAGATGCACAACTGGCAAGGAAAACTATTAGTCCATGGTGGAAAAGATCCATAAACCGACAATAGAACTTGAAGTGAAAGTTGCTATACTATTTTGTGAAAGTTATCCAGCTATTTAGACATCAGCATACCACCAAAATTTTCTGTTTATCTATTATTCACATAAGCAGAAAAATATTACAGAGATCAAACGAAAACAATCTCTCTGTTCAGGGCATCTAGCAGATATATCTAATAGCCTCGCCAGACTTGTTTATGTCCAATGTTCACTGCCAGAAATGGTGACACCTGACAGCTTATCTGTACACTCATTTAGCCAACAAAAAGCGAAGCAGTTCAGGTGAGGTAACGGAACTGGGTACCTCAGAATCCAATTAAAAAGAAATTGCTCAGCAACAGCTCATATACAGTATAATTTGGCTGGTTTACTTTGACCCCTAAATCCCAGCCAGTATTGCTTCAAAAATCCCTTGCCTAATATAAAATATCTACTCGTTAAGAGCAACATGGCATGCAATATACAGACATTCACTCTAGAAGCCATAAATTTGATAATAAATAGTTTAAAAAAAAAATACACTTGCCGCCACCCCCAACCAATATAAAAAAGAATTAGCATATTAAACAATGTTAAGGTTGCGTCTTATGTTACCTCTACCTCTAGCAATCCCTCGACCACCACGCCCTCTCCCCTGCCTCCGAGGAGAGCCACCCTCTATATCAACAAAAACAAAGAAAAAGTCAATTGACACACCACAAAGGGATTGCAATCAGAAAGAGGAGTGAAAGATTTTGAATTACCTCCTTCATAATCATATTCAGCCAAAGGTTTCACTTGATCAGCTGGAATAGGTGATTGATAGCTAAAGGAGAAGTAATAAAATGGTATTAAAACAAGGACTAAAAGCTCAATATATTACATTCTTACACATTTATGCATGTGTGCAGATGTACACACAAGTACAATAGGGACTGCAGTGAGATGGTATTGACTAAAATTTGACTCAATGAAACCAAAGTGTGGATTTAGGCACACAGCAAGCTTCAACTCACCCTGTGGAGGATGTATCCAGTTCCTTCTTGGATAGAGTAACTGTTATCACTGATACATGACGAGTGGTTTCCAGGCTGCACTACCAAGAAACAAATCAGCCATTTCCATCAATAAAACACAACGCACCATAGAGGGGGATAGAGAAAGTTGATGAGAAATCTTACGGGAGAAGACCCTCCTCTAGTGGCTCCCACATGTCAGTTATATCAGTGGAACCAATAGATGTGTTCTGATGCAGACCAGCAATCCTTCTCTGAAACAGAGAAGAGATTCTCAGTATAACAAGGTTCTGATGATAGGCTGCATCCAGAATCTTTTGCCTCCATGTTTATGTGAATGAAAAGGTGTGGAAGAATTGAAAAATACAAATTAAACATGGAAAGCAACAAAACGTTATCACGTTGCCTTAATCAATTCAGCAATCATCACAGTCTTGTTTATGGCTCTGCCCATGGCCTTGAGAGAGATTTCATCAGATCCTTTCTCCTGTTAAAGCCCGACAGAAAATAAAATATCACCTTCAAATCCAAAGCCATGCTGCAAGTAAATGAATATTTTACTTATAGATACACCACCAATTCTTCAATAAGGTCGGTTTGCAAACACTGATGACTGCCCAGAAATATGCAGTTTAAGCAGATAAGAGCAATAGCAACCGTGAATCTCATTTAGGACGGACACAACAAAGTGAAACAAAGCTAGAAAAAGCACCATCTGATAATCTCACCCACAGTACTACACAGGTATCAAAACTTAACAAATCACTGAAGCTTTTAAGGGAAAAAACTGAGATTTATTATGCTATGCTATTGCAGTTTTAATTGCAAAAATAATAACAAACAAATATATATTAAAAAAACAACCTAAAAAGCATTTTGAAAAGGTAAGAAATAATACCAAGCACGCGCGTACTCTACTATTGAGGTCAATTTATTAATCAACATTGTAAAATTAAAAATAATTTATCGAAACAGAGAAGGAAGAACCTGAAAGAGCGTAGTGGCATAAGTAATGTAGTTCCTCATTCTGCCTTGAGTAGTAATGCGAATCTCATTCTCATTGATCGGCGTTTCGTTTCTTGGCTTCTCTACCCTCTGGTACCGATCCATTCTCTATGACACCAAAAATACACACTGTTTTCAGTTCTCGCTTCAATAAATCACGCAGATAGATCTGGAATCACTAAAAACAACGAAAATTTGAAGAAGCTAGGGTTTTCTTTGTTAGTTCCTACGGTACCGTTTTGAGTAGCAGCGCAAGTTCCTCGTGTGTTATTTTTCAGTTGCCAGGAGATTGTGGAGATAAGAAGAGGGGTAGGGTTTCTTCTTTTGTTTTTTGAAAAGGAGAGCGGTCGCTTCGGCAACGAGACCGCGTTATTAAACTGATTTTCTTTATCATGACGTGGCTCCTTCGGATATGATTGTAATTGTACTTTCCTCCCATGTTTTGTTGCCACGGAAAGAAGCATATCTGCCAAGCGATGTCGTTTTGGATCTATTTGTAGGGATTTGACAACCAGCGAACACACCTGTGTTCTTCGCTTTTTGCTCTCTCCAAGCACTTACTAAAGTTTTCTTTTTCATTTTTAGTCATTTTTTCCCAGTTTTTCTTTTCCAGTAAAAAATTAAAAAACATGTTCATTTTTTAAAGTTTTAGAATATTTTTCTAGCATGGAAAGCTGAAAGACATGTTCATGTTATATAGTTTTTTACTTGGAGAAAAATAACAAAATAAAAATCATGTTCGAATTCAATATATTTTTTATGATATTCTTTATATTTTGACATGCATAAATACTTTTTATCATTATTTTGAGAGAAAATTCTCATCTAATTAAATTGAATGAGATACTACAAGATTAATATAACTATATAATATTTGCATAGTTAGAGTGTATGAATAATAAAGTTTTACCCCCAAAAACAATATTAATTAAAATACAATAAGTTACTAGTGACTATTATGATGATTCCATATACAATGATTTCCTAACCAAACTCATTTGATACTGTTAAATGCCTTCTTGCACCATGCCAGCGCCATCCTCTTCTAGAAATTTCAATCATTCTCCATAATATTCTATAAATAATTGATCAGATAAAAATAGAAGTTTGGTAAGAGCGAAAAAAAAGGAGGGTATTTTCATTTATTTTTTATTTCTATTTTCTATTGCTTTGGCGACATGGCCTAGTGATAAGGTGGGGGACTGCAAATCCTCTTTCCCCAGTTCAAATGTGGATGTCGCCTGATCAACTAAAAAACACGAAATTCCTTACTTTGTTTTGCTTATATATTGTCCCACATAGAGATAGCGGAGGAAAAAGATTCGCGATATTTCCAAGAGCTTATTTTGTTTGCGCTTTGCAGAAAATGTTACACTCATATAAATGCGTCTGGCCAGATGAAGTTATTCACCTATCAATTTTCAAGTAGAATACATTGAACTGGACTGACAAAGGCACATGCATAGGCAAATGAAATTCATCTACACGCATCTTTCAACATTGCACAGTAGAATAGCAAACCATTCTTCAAGTTATCCCCTCCGAAAAGAGGAGATAATTGAGGGCTCTAAGATTACTCGCTACTTAAATAACATACAAGAAACCAATATTTTGCTCTCAGGGAACCATTTATGCCGCAAAAGGAGCTAGCAACCTTCCAAGCTTCATATGTATATATATATATGTGTGTGTGTGTGTGTGTGTGTGTGTGTGTCACCCGACTTCGCGGCGACCTTAAAAATTTATTAAATCCTTGAAAAGAACATATTTCTGGCATCTTATTCTCTAATAAGGATATTCTTTGTTTAAGGAGTCGACAAAGATTGCAGCTACTGGACATATATATATGTCACCCGACTGGCAGCCTTAAAAATTTATTAAATCTGCAAACCAGGGCTTGGCCTAACGGTGGAAGGGACTTGTCTCCTTCCACTGCACCTGGTTGGGAAATTCCGACCGGTGTTGTTCTGATACTTGCTCATAGGAGGACCAAGCACACTGACACAATATTTAACGTGGTTCGGCAAAACCGCCTACATCCACAGGAGAAGCCATTGCATTATGTAGGGAGAGTTAAATCTTTAAAAAAAATGGATTTCTGGCCACCTAGTATTATGATTACTAGAAACCCTAATTGATCAATAGAGATTATATGGTCTGAGACTGGTTACGTAAAAGAAAAGATATTATCACCCCTTAAATGTCCTACCTAAAGCAGGCTGCATTGCTGCTCTTTGTCTTTAATTGCTAACATTTTTTTTTTTTTGTTATACTATAATTGTTTGTGTGTAATATTCCTGACTCTGGCGCCAGTAAATATTTAACTACGGATATTTCCAACTCTGGCGTTGGTAAATATTACATAGGTATCAAAGTAAATAAATTTAAATCATTAATTGCTATTTTTTTTATTTATACCATGATTGCTTATGTATAATATTTCTGACTCTGGCGTCAATGAATAAAAAGATCAAATAAAAATAAAATTTATACATATATATATTTTTATGTAACTAAGTAAAAAAAATACAATAAAATAAAATAAATTATTATTTTTATTCCTGACTCTGGTGTCAGTGAATAAATTTATAATTTTATTTTATTTTATTTTATTTTATTTTATCTACTTTTATTTTTTTGCGAAATTAAACAAAGTTCAATGAAATAAATTTGAATATTTATTCATGACTCTAGCTTTAATGAATAAAAATAAAAAAAATTCATTTTTTGTTTTTTTATTTACCCATTCAGAATCTTTTTTTTATTTTTTATTTTTTATATTTTTTGGGCTGGGCTGGGCCCAGCTCAAACCCTATGGGCCGGGCTCAGCCCAGCTAGCCTAGCCTAGCCACTGGCCGAAGCCAGCGGCCCG
>NW_011499958.1:497697-503739 GCF_000495115.2 Populus euphratica
GAAAAATGCACGCGTGAAGTGAATTCACGCGTGCCTTGAGTTGTGCGAAGGTAATTAAGTTACCTTCGCACAGTGTTCTTGCAACATAGTTAGAACAAAGCAATAGAATGGAAGGGAAACAGCGTACTATACAAATTCATAATTAACTGTCGTAGACAGTACATATATGATAGTTAACCCCACATGTTTAAAAGTTTCTGGTAATAATTGTAACCACAAGGTCATTATGTTTGCGGCCGATGTTTCAGTCAATTTCCTGCCAGGAAATATAAATTAATTGTTTTCCATGACTAGGATCGACTGATTTGTCTGAGTGTTGTCCACGCCATGGAGCTTTCCATTTTTTCTAACTATACTTCTGAAGTTATAATCTTATTTTTAAATATAATATGTGACTTTTTTTATTTTATACATTAATTTAAAATTTAGACTCTTTTTTATTTTTTTGTTATTCACAGTGGGAGATATAGTTTGATTTTT
Organism: Populus euphratica; assembly: GCF_000495115.2. Taxonomy (NCBI): domain Eukaryota; kingdom Viridiplantae; phylum Streptophyta; class Magnoliopsida; order Malpighiales; family Salicaceae; genus Populus; species Populus euphratica. The sequence continues at coordinate 498,178 of NW_011499958.1, forward strand.
AAACTTAAATTTTATTTAAAAAGGAAAAAAAATGATAGGGCCGGGTATGCAATTGAGTGGATAGAACTTTTCAAGATCCCAAGTTTATAAATTTATAATACTAAAGAAATCCTTGTTTAAAAATTAATCCCATCTTAGGATGTACATCACAATCCATAATAGTAGATGAGCATATAGCTTCTCAAGATATCCCAAGTTTTGCATATATAGTTGAATTATGTCTTCTTGACATCTGTGTATTTATAATGTAAGAGTGACTTCACATTAGAAAAACTAAATCTCAATCAAACTCATTTTTTTTTTTAAATTTAAATTTAATTAAAAATTAAATTTAAAAACAAATAACTATTATTATTTTAAAAATTAAAATTATCTCAAAATAAAAATTATCTTAAAAATAAAAATTATCTTAAAAATAAAAATAGAATAATAAAAATACATTGTAATTTTTAATTTTCACAAAAATTAACAAATCATATTTTTTATTAAAATAAATCTTTAATCTTTTAATTTTTCATTTTAAATTCTATAAAAATTAATTTAAAAATCAAAGGGTCAAAATTAGATTACAAAAATATATATATATATATATATATATAAAGCTAGTCAAAGTCGTGAACCCTGTCATGGCCGAAATCAAAACACGTCCTTTTTCATTTTTCTTGAAAACAGAAAAACCACCACGTAATTTTGAAGCCATAACATAGATCAGTTTTTTCACAAAGTAAAGCAAAACGAGAGATCATAGAGATGCAGCCCACAGTATATACTGGTATGTCTTGTGTTTATATTTAGTTGGGGTTGCAAATTATCCTGAAGAACATTTTATTTTTTTATCCACTTAAACTGGGAGCGAGTTAAGAACATTAACACTAAACACAAGTAACATAGGCCTAGACATCATTATAAGCTGCTCTTACAATACCTGTTCAATAGCTAACAGGATAGCTTGTACATGCAATTGAGCAGTCGATAAAAACCCAGCAAGAGAAAGACATCAAGCATAAAAATGCCATTATTGAGTTGGCCTAAAGAACATTATCATGTCCTAAAACCCCAATTCTCATCATTGATAAAGTTTTGAAATGCATACCCTAGATAAGCTGCCAAAAATTTTGAGGCTAACTAGAACCCAGGATTATGCAGTAGAGTGTCATCCATTTTCTCCAATTACCATTCATCCTTATCCAGTGCTTTCTTCTCTAATTAAGCCCTTCGAAGCCACGCCTTTCAATATTAGGTGACCCATCATTTCTTCCCAAATGACGGCGTACTCTATGATAGCTTCACTGGTATTTAAAACCATAATCCAATGCCATCCCATCAGGTTTCAACATCTAAAAAGCCAATCCATTTCACTTCATAGTCCAAATAATAAAATAAGATAAAGAATTTGATCACAATTCATCTTGAATATATATTATTTGTTTTCGTAACAGCACATGTAGATTTCATTGCATATAATTTGTTTTCGTAATACTTACAAAAAGAAGACTAGCATCTTAAAGCATATGTTTAGTGTCCACATTTAGCGACAGGTAAGAAATCAGAAGAGATTATATGAAATCAAAACAAGTGTGTTCAGAATCAAATCTAATTATACTATATAATAGCTTACCGGTTGTTGTTTCTAGTGGAGTCGCTGCTACTGCTTCTGGAGGCACTGCTAGTGGTGGTGGAGTCGTTGTTGCTGCTGATTGCCATGGTGGTGATGAATTCTGGGTGGCGAGAATAGAGAATGGAGCAGGAGAAAAACAACATATATAAAAGATAGGGCCAAAACAAGAGTAAAAATTATATACATGATTTAATTGTTATTTAATAAAAAGTGCAAGTTCATTTTTGTCAGAAAAAAATTCATCAACTTGAAGAAAAGATGGAGAAGCATGTTGTGCCCTTTGTAGAGTTTGGTTTGTCTGCGGTTTTGATTGTTTTTAAATAATTTTTTATGTTATAATATATGTTAATATTATTTTTTTATTTTTTAAAAATTATTATTAATATCAACAAATCAAAATAATTTAAAAATAAAAAAATTAAATTTTTTCAAAATTTTTTTTGAAATGCCAGAAATAAATAGGAATGGGTGGAAAAATTTGAAAGCTATATTATGAAAAAATAAATAAATAATCAGATTTTTTTTATCTAATTTGTAAAAATATAACATTTGAACACAAACTTCGGCTGCCGTGTTTCTTTTTTTCTTTTTCCTGAAAAAATTAGACTAAAACTCCGTTACTAAACAAACCCTAAAGTTCTCATGTACGGTTGACTTTGCTAAAGTAACATTTTGGTTGATTTTTAATTGTTGTCGATAAAATTATAATTAAAAAAAAATTAAGGGTGGTCGGTGAAATATAGTGGAATAAGAGTCTCTACACATTGAATTGCTAAAGTGTAAAGCCAAGAAAGTTAAAAACTTGGATTAATTGACAATTTAAATAAGGGCTAATCCATGTCTTCATTTTTTTTCTTCCAAATTTAAAATATTAATTTATCCTTCCATCAAGAAAAAATTAATTGTGGGTAGGGGTGTTTTTGATTTTTTACTTTTTTACACTATACAATTACTTAAATACCTATTGAATTTTATTTTCCTAAACTTGGGTTTTTCAATGGAGTTTTTTGTAATTATCAAATAGAATTACGAGCAATTAGACCTTTTAACATGTATAAAATATATTTTAAAATAAAAAATAATTAACACATATAAAATATATGTCGATGAGTGAATAGAATCCATCCTTTTAAATATTGTAAGCTTTTCTAGTGTTCAAACACCCCTCTTCACATCTATATTAAAAGCAATGTATCAAGATTTTTCTGATAATATGATAATATGATGTATATTGGTGGCAAGCCAATAATATGGCTTCAATAAAAAAAATTTCTTTGTTTTATTTTCTTTTTTTTCATCCTTTGTAAAATACAAAAGTTTACTTTTGTTTGTATTTTATTTACAATTTAATCCTTATTTTTTTTCAATTTCATTGCTAATAATTTGATTTGATTTATTTTTAATATCAAATTTATTTTTTATTTTTTTAATTGTTATTTATTTATCCATCTATCTATCATTTTTCATAATTGAATCTTGTTTTCAATTTTATTTTTTGACATTTAATTTCAATTTATTTTCATGTCAAATGTAGTCCCTTTTATTTTTTATTTATTTTAATTTCATCTCTTGTTATTTTATGTTTGAAAATTTTGTTTTATTATTTTTTAGAGTTTATCTTGTATAGATTAACTTCGAGCTTGTGACTGGGATATTTTAAATATTAACACGAGTTGACTTCAAATGCTTTTTAGGTTTTTTATTAAAAAAAATTTTAATCTCGTCTTTTACCATTTTATTTATCGAGAATTAATATTCATGCTCTCTTTTCTCACTTTCTAATTTGATCTAACTTATGGCGAAGCGCGAAACACTTGGGGAGTTAATATTAACTAACAAATCATTAAATGATGTAGTAAAGTGAATACTCGAAAGTGTAGTAGCCTTTTGTTTTGTGTGCATTTTAAAAATATTTATCAATTGACAAATACTTTTAAAAACATACCCCCTACCAAAATATCAATCGCACACCAAATCATCATGGTTACACCCACAAATACTATTTATTGTAATAGTATTTTATGAATATATATTTTTTTGTTTAACCCTTTGACAACTTCGTTTTCTTCTTTTTTCTTTTTCAATTTTATTAATTAATGTTATGTTGTCCTTATGATTGTTCCTAGCAAAATTTTTTTATTATTTCCTTCATGATGGGTTATATACCAATATCATAAATTTAGTTTTTTTTTAAAAAAAATTAAATCTTTAACATTAAATATTTTGAAAATGAGCATTTGTATTTTTTTTAGTTTACATTTTATAATTCTATCCTGATCATGCTACCCAGGTAATGAATTGAATAAGTCAATCCAAATAGATTCAAGTTTTTTAGGCTGTTTTTTCTATTTTCTATTTTATTATTTAATATTAAATTAATTAAAAATTAAACTTTATGATTTTTTAGTTTTACTTTATACGAGACTATCTCAATTCCATCATCTAAAATGTGAGTTTAGTAAGTTGATTTGATTTTTTTTATCCATTTTAATTAATTTTTTAATTAATTCCCCTAACAACTCCGTCTTTTTGGCTTGGTTCATTTTTTATCTATTTTTAATTGAATATTATTTTTCAATTTAAACCTTCAATAACTTGATCTTCTTCTTGTTCTTTTTTCAGTTTTTTTTTCAATCTCATTTTTCAATATTAGTTTTTTTAGGAACCAAACTTTATAATTTGTTTTTTCAATTTGCTTTATATGAAGTTATTCAGATCATATGAATTTTTTTTTCACCTTCAACACTAGGTTTGTTGGAAATAGAGCTCTGTAATTTTTTCAATTTTTTATGAGACTATCCTGATCTCGCAACCTAGATCATGGATTTAATAAGCTTGTTTAGGTTAATTTGAGTTGTTTTTTTTTGTTATTTTTTAACTATTTTTTTTAATTTAATTTTCAACATTAAATTAATTAAAAATTAAAATTCATTTTAATAAGCATGCTGTGGTATGAATGTTTATAAAATATAACATCCAGCATATGTTATATTTTAAGATTATAATTATTTTTTTATCTTGAAACATGCTAAAACATTTATTTTTTTAAATCTCGATTCAATCGACAACGCAACATGAGCAAATAATCTAGTTCTAAAGTAATACTTGCTATCTATTTAAGAAGAGGCTGTAGATATTTGGTGATCCAGATAAAATGAAAACAACATAAAAATGCTGGAGTTTTTTCATATAGAAAAGTAACTTGTAAACTGAAAAAATCACCTGATTTTGGAAATTATTTTTATATTTGTTTGTTATTAAAAAAATTGATTAATATAATAAAAAATACTTTTCAATTAAAAAAAATATTCATGTTATTAAAAAAATTGATTAATAAAAAAAAATTAATTAATTTTTTTTTAATTGGTTTTTATAAAAGTATTTTTTTTTATTTTGAATGAAAAACACTTTCTGAAAGTAATAAAAAATTTAAAAATTTCATATTATTTACTGATTATATCAAATTTGGTCCTCAAATTTTTTATTGATATATATATATATATATATTAATTTCATTCTTTATAATTTATTTTTTATACTAATTTTGATTTTGATTTTGATATATATATATATATATATTAATTTCATCCCTTATTATTTAATTTTTATATTAATTTTGATTTTGATTTTTTATAATTATTTTTTATTTTTTATTATTTTTAATTAAAAAATTTTATCTATTAAATTTAGTTCTCATTTATTTTGATTGTTACTTATTTTATTTGAAATAATTTATGAAATGATAATTATTATTATTTTAATTTTTTAATTTGTTAGATTTGATATTTATTATTTTGATTATTATTTATTTTATTTGAGATAATTTATGAAACGATTTTCTGTTTCAATTTCATTTTTATTCAACCTTTTAATTTATAAGATATTTTATTTGAGATAATTTATGAAATGATTTTCTTTTTCAATTTCATTCTCATTCAACTTTT
>NW_011499958.1:503759-564028 GCF_000495115.2 Populus euphratica
TTATTTTAATAAGTATAAGATTTGTTTCTCATTTATTCTAATAAGCTTGAAAAAAATAAAATATTAATAAGTTATTTTTTAATTTATTTTTTATAGCATAACTAAATACTAAAAATATTTTTCAATTTATTTTTTATTAAATTATCAAATATAAAAAAATAATTTACTTTTATAAAATTTACTATTCTAGAATTTACTTTTGAAAAAATAATTGCTTCTCAGTAAATAAACGATTCCAAGCGGTTGTGCAAATAAAATAGTAGGTGAAACAGGATGTAAAGCTATGATGAGAGTAAAACAGGTTGCAAGCGAGAGAAAATCCGTTGAAATTCGGGTTCACAGTTATTCAATAGCAAATCTCGTTTTTTTTTTTTTTTAAAATCCCCGTTCTACGCATCTACTTAAATCATCCCAGGAGCATTCTAGAAGCCTTGAAACTTCAGGTCTAATATCTCACCTACTTTCTTGCACCTCGAATCATGTTTATCCATCCACGTTGATGTTTTTGACGTTTTCTTTTATTTTCTTTTTAGATTTTTTTAAATATTTTTATTTTCAAAAAATATTAAGTTCAATATTAATTTTTATATTTTTAATTTACTAATATTAAAAATAAAAAAACTAAAAATTTTAAATTTAATAAATTTTTAAGTAAAAAATTATTTTTAAAAAATCTTCCACTATAATGCAAGACGAGACCCCTTTATACATCACATAACCTTATCTATGGTCAAATTTTGCATATTACCCTGCATCTATAAAACAACAGAGTTCTATTAGGAGTTTTACTATTTATTTAAATAAATAAAACATATAAATATAATTGTTTAATTTATATGATATTAATTTCATGTCGTAGAGTAGTTGGTTAGCATAAAACTGAAGTGCGAGATTGCGGGTTTCAAATAAACAACTTATTTATATATTTTTTTGTCAAACAAATGAGGTGTGAAAAATAAAGCAAGGCCCGTATGTGTCTATCCTACTACTAGCAGGTTAGGCATTGGGCTTTACTTTTTCTTTCTTTTTTTACATTTAATTTTTTTTATTAATTTAGTTACTTTATAGTTTTAACATGTTTTCTAATTACTATTATAATTTTTTATTTGAATTCTAATATATTATTTGAATTATTGTGTATCTAATATTAAATTAATAATACTAATAACAAATTATTTATGAAAAATCAATTCCAACTGTTTTTTTATTCTTAAAACTCTTAAATAGTTTTGAAATATGATTTTATTATATTTATAATTTTTAATTTCGATCATATGTAAAATATAAATATATTATTTTGATATTATTGTGTTGTTTATTGAGAAACAACGAGAGATTATACCTTATAAAATTTAATTTTTATTTTAATTCATGACCAATATAAACTTAAAATTTTCTTTGTAACTTTTGGAATTTTTTTATAGTGTCTTATTTCATAGGGAATTTCAAAATAGCTAATCATATATATACATAACAAAAAAAAATGATTCAAGTTAATAATCTTGATTTTACTCATATAAACAGGAGACAAGTTAATAACAAAATTATCTTAATAAAAAAAAGATTCATATATTTTCTAGTTTATTAATAATATTAAAAAAGTTTTTGAGATTTAAATATTATATATATATATATTTAAAAAAAATGATTCAAGTTAATAATCTTATTTTACTAATATAAACAGGAGACAAGTTAATAACAAAATTATCTTAATAAAAAAAAGATTCATATATTTTCTAGTTTATTAATAATATTAAAAAAGTTTTTGAGATTTAAATATTTTATATATATATTTAAAAAGTGTTTTCCCTCACAATATAATGCAGGCACACAAACTGGTTGATGCTGCACTCTCGTATATCTAGCTTGGTAACAGGAAATTACTTGGGGTTAGAAAATTCGTGAGAATTTAATTTCTCAGGGAATGAACAATAATTACCAAGTAGAAAATGTACCCAGTCAAGTCAACTCTCACTGTATTACAGTGGTAGAAGGCTTGCAATTTTATCTACAAGAAAACTAAAAGAAATATTATATATCTATAATCATTTTAATACTCCATTATTCTTTTGCTATCCATGCTGTCGTTGTTGTGAATTTTACGCCTTTTAAAGTATTAGAAAACAACTTTTGATCACTTTCATCTTCTCAGTTCCTGTATGTAGAGAGATGAGAGGAACACAGAGAGTTGATTGGCGAGAGAAAAACAAAGATAGGCTCCATTTCTACCTTCAATGTCTTCCAAAGCCAACTCATTTATAATTGTGATTGATGTTTAAAATATTTTTAATTTAAAAATATATTAAAATATTTTTTATTATTTTTTAAAAATTATTTTTGAAATCAGTAGATCAAAATAATCTAAAAACACTAAAAACTATTAATTCAAAGCAAAGAAAAAAATAAAACATTTAATTTTTTTTTAAAACATTTTTAAAACATAAAAACAAACAAACCCTTATCATTTTTAATTTTCTAACCGCCGTTTAAATAGCGGTTTAGCTCTTTAGCATTTTAAAATTAAGTCTTGTACACTCTTGTAGTGGAAGATATGCAACTACTCAACTTGAGTGAAACAATATTAAAGATTGAAATTATTGTAGGGATCAAAGATAAAGAGTTAAGGATTGTAGTGGATGAGAAAGGAGAGGAGGTCATGATAAGACGTTAGTCTTTTTGTAGCTCTGATATCATGTAAACTTAAAGAAAACAATGAAGTAGAAAATGTATTTTTTTTCACTTGAATGTTACAGATACAAGGTTACTTTTTATAAAGTTTGGGTACAACATAATAATCTTAATAAAAAATCTTATTAACATTTGACATTAAGCAGAAAACATGGGGTAGATTAGATCAGTTGGTATTCCTAATCTTCCTACAGATTTTTCTCTTGTTGATAGCTATAGTTACTTAATTTGCTGAGCAATTCCACATTTCCCTCTATAATATCCTAATCATCCTATATGGCCAAACCTCGAGGCTATATAAATCTCCAATATCCTAATCATCTTTGTAGACTACATAAGTTAATCTACGGCTTGAAACAAGCTCCAAGAGCTTGGTTTTTTCATCTAACAGATAAACTACAGTGATTGAATTTCGTGTTAGCAAGTTAGACCATTCTTTATTTGTCTGGCACAAGAATGATGTTCTAGTTGCAATTCTTATTTATGTTGATGATATTATCATCACAAGCAATTTTAGTATTGTCATGCATCATGTACTTCAAAACTTACATTCAAATTTTGTTGTTAAAGAGCTTGATAATCTTAACTACTTTTTGGGGGTGGAGGTCTTGCGCCTAACTGATAGTATGTATCTCACTCAAAGAAAGTATATGGCTGGACTCCTAAACCGCATTTACATGGAAGAAGCAAAACCATGTGCAAGTCCTATATCAATTACTTGTCACCTATCTGCAACTGAGGTAGCTAGGTTTTTGGATCCTTTTCTATATAGACAAGTTGTTGGTAGCCTGTAATATTTGACATTTACTCGACCTGATCTTTCATTCTCGGTTCACAAAGTAAGCAAGTTTATGCATAACTTGTTAGAGCCACATTGGCAAGTGATAAAAAAAATAATACTAAGTTATCTTATAAAAACTATGTCAACGGGACTATTTCCTAGTCGGTTTCCTAACCCTGCTATTCAACCTTTTTCAGATTATGATTGGGTAGGTAATAGTGATGGTTGACATTTAATAAGTGCTTATTATGTTTTCATGGGCAACAATCTTACCTCATGGCGTTACAAGCAATAATTTACAGTTGCCCGTAATAGCACAGAAGCTAAATATAAATCTCTTGCAAACACTACCTCGGAACTCCAATGGTTACAATCAATTTGATCTAAAACTGGCTTAAAAATTCCAACCCCCCTAATGTTACGGTGTGATAATATTAGAGCCATGTACTTGACTGCTAATCATATGTTTTATGTCAATACTAAATACATCAAAATTGATTTTCATTGTGTACATGATCAAGTTCAAAGAAAGCAACCTACGATTCAATTCATTTCTACTAAAGATTAGCTTGCTAATTCACTGACAAAACCAGTGTATCCATGCAATTTTCAAAATACTTTGGTCAATCTGAATGTCTGAGCTCTTCCCTTCAGATTGAGGGGGTGTGTAGAGGAAAATATGAAAATACCCAGCAAATTAAGCAATTGTAGCTATTAACAAGATGAAAATTTGGAAGAAGATTAGGAAGACCAACTGATTTGACATACCCCACGTCTTCTGTTAGATTTTACATGTTGATAAGATTTTTTTTGTTAAAATTATTATGCTGTACCGAAACCTTATAAACATAAACCTTGTATTTGTAACATTCAAGTGAGAAAAATACATTTTCTACTTCAATGTTTTTTTTTTTAAAGTTTACACTCTTCTACACCTTGAGTGGTGTTTATCTATCAATGCCGATGTTTTTGTGTATTTATCAACCTCATTTAAGATTGGATTTTATATATTATTTATACTAATTCATATATTTGGTCTGGTAAAAAATAAATTATTCACAAGTAAGGTTTGTTTTTGTATTTCAATAAAGCTTTTAAAAAATTGTTTTTTTTATTCTAAGTTATTTTTTATATTTTTTTATTGTTTTAATGTGTTGTTGTTAAAAATAATTTTTTTAAAATAAATAAAATATTATATTAGTATATTTTCAAGTAAAAAATATATTAAAAAAACAATTTGTGTTGTAGTCCTAAACATTGACGTGTAAGACTTTGTTTAGCATTACAGCCAACCATGCTATTGAAAATTCTTGATTTTTTTAGTTTTAAATTAATTTTTTAATTGTTTTAGTATATTAATATAAAAAATATTAAACAAGTTTTGCAAATTTATCTATGTAAAAGTAAAACAAACGTTGTATGCCTATATTCACTTTAATATTCAGTATTAAAAATCATGTTGATATATTTTTAATTAAAAAACATTATGTATCAATGAACACAAACTAGATCTCATGTTGCGTTACCAACCGGTTTTTTTTCTGTATTTATTTACTATAATTTTTCTTTCATATATTCTTGATCTTGCTTTGAGCTCTTGTTTGTTTTTGCATTTTAAAAGGGTTTTTGAAAAAAAATAAATTTATATTTTTTTATTTACTTTAAATTAATATATTTTTAGCGTTTTCAAATCATTTTGATGTGCTGATGTCAAAAATAATTTTTAAAAGATTAAAAAATATTATTGACATGTATTGTAATATAAAAATTATTTAAAAAACAATCACAATCACACTTAATAATTTAAAAACAACAATAATTTTAAATAACACAACTTTAATAATTCAAAAACAACAATAATTTTAAATAACACAACAAAAGATTAAAAAGAAAGTTATTTTCTAAAAACAAACAACTACACCGGCACATGATAGTGTTGGGAAAAAAATAAAAAAATGAAAATATTTCTTTTAGCTCCTAAAATTCTAAAAAATCATCCTAAAATAAGAAATGTGAATGGGCTCATCACCTGGGCTCAAATCATTCATGTATCCGTATCTCCACACTAGTCATTAAGCTACATAAATGCATTCATTTCTTAACCACATTTAATTCAAATCCTAATTTAACATCTTGTTAAATCAACCATTATAAATAATAACATTAATCTCATAAAATATTTTCAATGTTTTTTTATTACCAAACACTTTTTTTTTAAATCTTAAATATTCATGAGTATCTTGTCCCAGTTTATTCTAATAGTTTAAAGATGATTGTTAATTGCTTTTTAAAATATTGTTTTATTTAAAAATATATTAAATTAATATTTTTTAAATTTATTTTTAATATAAATACATCAAAATAATATAAAAATATAAAAAAATTAATTTAAAATATATTTTTTACTTTTTTTAAAATATTTTTAAAGCATAAAGGTTGTCGCATCATTTCAACAGCATCCAAAATCTCAGAGATTTCTTATAAAAAAATAAAAAAATAACTGTATTTTTTCTTTATACCGAGGGTACGCAAAAAATAGCAAAAACAGTAGAAGATAATATGGGTCCCATACTGAACTCGAGGGGTCCACCATTACTTTTACTCCAAAGTCCAAAGAACAAACATTTTAAACAGGCGGACGATAGGGCAAAATAGCCACTAACACCAAAGACGGGACAACGTGCCTGCGTTGCAGTCGATCTACATAGCACTTCTGCTCCTTCACCCCCTCTGTTCTTCTTTCTCTACAGAACAATCTTTCTCTCTCCCCTTCGCTCCCAGGCAAGTTCTCTATTTCTCTTTCTTGTATTTTTCGATCGCACTCGATGAATGTGCACGGGTCTGTTTGGTAACTGAGAAAATCTGAAATAGCTGATAGCGCTCGATGAGTTTGTTTTAGCTAATGTTTTTTAGATTCGACTTTTTTGCTTCATGTTTTTGTTTCGTTTCAATATCTGTTATTTCTCAGCTTCCAAAAAGACCGGTAGTTAGGGTTTCGAATTTGACTACTTTTGCTTGCAGCCATGTTACTCCTTTAGTGACACAGGGTTTAAATGTTTTATTGCATTTGGATAATTAGGTTCTTAAATAAATACATTTATTAAGATTTGCACATGGATTGGAGTGGAGAATCTGTAATCATTTAACAAGTTTTGTGCTTCTGAAGAAGCTGTCTGTAATTCATGATTTAGTGCTGCTTTGCTGGCTTCAAATGACAAAAAACAGTAGAAGATAATTCATGTTGATCGATCATAATGCGAGCATTTTGCATGTGAATGAGTTTTGTTTTTGAGCTGCTTTTATTTCATGTGAGAAACCTTGAATGAGTTTTTTCTTTGAGAATGGAAATCATGGATCATGGATCAACTTTGGTGATGGTTTTGCAGGGTTGTTAAAAAATGACTGAGCCTTCCAAAGTTATACATGTTCGCAACGTGGGGCATGAAATTTCTGAAGTATACTCTCTATCTCTCTCTCACGTGCTTGCACACAAATGATCAGAAGTTGTAATTTAAGGGTTTGAAGTAACTAGTGTATATATCCTAATGTCTTTATACCTGTTAAAACGTATCACGGGGAATGATGCTTTTTTGGAAGTTGGTCTTTAAAGACAGATTGCACTTCTATTAATAGCTAGAGACATTAAATTTCCTTTTGCTTATGCTGAATCGGATGGCTTCCGAGTCAACGTTTTTGTATCTATGTGCTCATTAGCTTCCATTAGTAGCATAGGAAGGAAAGTTTTATATTTCCTCATGCTAATTTGGATAGAGGAGAACACCTTGGAAAATGTGAACAAAAAAATTCAGTAATTCTTTATGGGGTGATGAGGATTTGTCGAGAAAATTGCAAAGACATGAGTTACAACCCTTTCAATTTCTGCATGTGGTAATGTTTAATGAACTCAAAAAAGATAAAAAACTTACTTCTGAAACGAATCAGGAGATGTTATACTTCCTAAATGTGACAGATGAGAAGGCATGTATTCTATCAAAACACAGAAAGGCAACAGAGAAATCTGCAATCTGCGTATTATGTGTTATCTCGTCTCTTTAGAATACCTGGAGTTACCCTAGTGGCATGACAAAGATGCACAGCACAAACTTAGCTGTTAATGCTGAGGATGAGCTAAATCTGATGCTCCTAATAGCAAAGTCTAACCTTAGCATAATTTACCATATGGGATGAAGTTCAGGATGGCTTTGTTATGAACAGTGTGCTTAATTATCTTATTTGATAAAATCTTAGCATTAATAAAATTCATCCTAGATGTTCTGGTTTTGTTGGCCATTTTTCCAAAGTAAGTGAAACATCGTGTGGAGTTGTCTCCTAAGTACCTGGAAGCTTTGCATGTCTCAAAACACAGTGATAACCGGAAACAGCTCACTAGCGGTAATGAATAATGGAATGGTCTTTTTGTACATGTTTACATACATGCATCATTGATGATATTTTGTTGTTCTCACAGAATGACTTGCTTCAGCTGTTCCAGCCATTCGGGGTTATAACAAAGCTTGTTATGCTTCGTGCTAAAAATCAGGTTTCTCGAATGGTTATTGAATGGTGGTGATTATTAACACATTAGAACTTTACAGAACCTGGAATGTGATGTGGTCTGATATGCTTGCCATGCATGCAGGCTCTCCTTCAAATGCAAGATGTTCCTTCAGCTATCAATGCTCTCCAACTCTATACAAACATTCAGCCAACCATAAGGTAACCAAGATTTTGTATTTGGTTCCCTTTCAGAACTTTCTGCTAGGATGTTTCATCATCATCATCAATTTTGTATAATGACCTCTACCAAACATTCCAGACAGATTACTTGAATATGTGTTTAATCTCTGCTTCTTCTTCTAGGGGAAGGAATGTTTATGTTCAATTCTCATCACATCAAGAACTTACTACAATGGATCAAAATACTCAAGGGCGAGGAGACGAGGTGGGTACTTTGTATTCTACTACACTAAAAACCAAATGTTGTTACATTGTTGATAGCAATACTTTGCAATCCATATAGGTGGAGAGCTAGAAGCTTCCGCAGTTCCATGTTGAGCCTTAAGAGTGCTACAGTGGGTTATTTCAGTCTGCTCATACTAAAATGGCTTAGTTGCTGCCAGTACAAAAGTCTATCATGCAGAAATTAATCATTACTTAGATGTTTGGATGATACACTGATCCAATAGCTATAAATGGTCAGCATGATATGGCCTTGAATTATTCAGGCTTCGTTGATTAGGTGAATGGTTCATTAATTGGGAAGGAAAGAGACACCTGGTGTTCTGATTGAGGGTATCATCATAGAGACTAGAATTATGTACGGCTCCTTTCCCTTCTTTTGAAACTGCAGGGAGAGAAAAGAGCAACCAGGGGGGTTGTGCTAGTTGATGAAAAGGATTCTTTATTATCAACTAGTGGCTGACTGGAGAGTTGGTTTTTTTTCTTCTTCCAGTGGTTAAGGGTAACAGTGGCATTAAGATGGAGTGGTGATTGTTCTTGTAGTCGGGGTGTGGTGTTTCTGGTTAATGGAAAATGTTTATAACCAGAAAGCCCAATATAAGGGGAGAATCATCATTAGTCTCTTCAATCCCCAATAAGAAACTGACGGTGACCATGGATTTTTTTCTTCCACCTTGATTTTTTGTTTCCGTGTTTATTGCGGATCATCCACTATATCTGCTTAATTTGATGTAAAATGTAGAGATAATATAGCCCTAGTATGTCTACCAAGTTTTATGCATTTCTATATCAGATGATTTGATCCAGCTGCACAGGAGCATAGAAAGTTAATTACATCTCTATTATAAACTGTAACTAATTTTCCCCCCTTTGGACTTTTCATACCTCGAACTTTGTTTTGGCATCTCTCATGTTATTCTTTAAGTGCTGTTGATTATATGCTTCCTTCATGTTGAATCATCAACTACAAATGATCTGTTTTGTTTGATCTTTCTTCTAACTATTTTTCCATATATCTCTTCTTGCTATCTGTGCTTCTCTATTTATTCTCTTCTCTCTTCTGTCTCTATGATGGTCTGCTGTCGGGCACTCTGGATGCGCAGCCAAATCGAATTCTGTTAGTTACAATACATCACATGCTTTATCCTATTACAGTGGAAGTGCTGCATCAAGTTTTTTCTCCCCATGGATTTGTGGAGAAGATTGTCACGTTTCAGAAGTCGGCTGGTCAGCTTCTTCATGTTTTCTTTTCTCCCCCTTCTCCTCTGTCTCAATTTTCTTTTTAAGAATTTTAGTTTACACATGTGTTAACTATGGTATTTACTTTTGTGCATTCCAATTGAACCACTGATAGTTTTGTAGTTGAGTAACATCTGTTTTTTTCTGTTTCTTAACTGTCTACTCCGAGTGCTCTGTGGATTTGTCTTATGCTTTGTATCAAACACGCACAGGACTGTGATTTTGAAGTGTCATCCATGAATTTTTTGCATATTTTTAGGTTTTCAAGCCCTTATCCAGTACCAGTCACGCCAGTGTGCTGTTCAGGCTAGGACTTCTCTTCAGGTACTTTTCAATTTGTCATTCCAGATGTTACTTTCACCTGCAAGCTTGTTTTCAAAGTGTAGCACTTGACTTGATTTTTATTAAGAGTTTTTTGAAACTTGGCTGTTTTGGTAGGGACGCAATATCTATGATGGCTGCTGTCAGCTGGACATTCAGTTTTCAAAGTATGTAATGGACATACACTAGTGGCCGTGGTTGTGTGTGTGTGTGTTTGGGGTTGGGGGGGGGGTATTATTCTTGAGACCGCTGAAACATATGATTTCTGATTCTTTTTTGTCCTTTTCCTCTGGTGTTATTATTGTACTTTCCATATTTGTCATCTAGCCTGGACGAGCTGCAAGTGAACTACAACAATGACCGCTCAAGGTGAGTGGGTCGCCCTTTGTTTGACTTCTGTATTTTCAATGTTTTTCCTGTCAGTGTTGCTAAACACTGTATCTTCATCTGCACAGGGATTTCACTAATCCTAACCTGCCTTCAGAACAGAAAGGCAGATCTTCCCAAGTATGTACTGGTCTCTTGTTATATTTTGCTTGAATTAACATGTTTGTTGGTGATAGGTGATTTGTATTATTAAGTTCTCTTCTGTTTCTTTTTGCAGCAGCCAGCATATGGTGATGTAGGTATGCATGCTCTTAAAACTACTGATTGGAGGTTACAATGAGCTGTTACTCTTTGCTTTCCTTGAGAATTAACTCTTTTTTTTTTTTTTATCCTTTTCCCCATGCAGTTGGATATCCTCAGGTGGGTATTGCTACGGTTACACTGTAAGGACTATTTATCATCCACTTGTAATATTCAGGATGTCTGCTGACCATAGACCACTATCATTTATTTTTCTTTATTTTTTTGTATTAATAGCAATGGCCTGCCTAATTGATTTCAACCTTTCCTAGGTTGCAGTTTGCAGCTGGTTGTTTTGTGAACTGTTTACCAGAAATAACAGCTAGGGTTGAAATCTGAAAACGATAAAGTAAAGTATATGTTGGAATCACGGTGCTATTGATCAATTTTAGGGAACTTGAACTGGGACGTCAATCTTATCTATTTGCCTTGTTGCCTTCCCCACCATTGGTATTTTTATGTTTTCCTCTCAACTTGTAACTGGAAACACCTCACTGTGTATGCTGTTTTCTAATGTGACCCTTCTTCCACACCTTTTTTCCTGGAAAATAAGAAATGATAGAATGGAAATGGCAAGGCATGAAAGACACCTCAAAGATCTCCATCTTGTAAATCTTGTTTATCTTTGCTATTTTCTGAGCTTTATTTTGTGTTTGTGGAATATAAGGTATTACTGGGTAGTAAATTCACCATTTCCCCTGGTTTATATAACATAACAATTATTTGTAACCAAAATCACTTCATTTCTGTAAGAATTATCATAAAATAACGTGTGATCCATGGTTTAGCCTCAATAAGACGTCAACTTCTTCAATTGCTGAAATATCTTAAACATGCAAGCTTTTTTGCCTAAAGTTAGTTTCATTTTGTATATGCTGAAATGTTCTAAGATGTGATATGATTTGACACATCTGATCTCTTTTGAAATTTTTTTAGATCCCTAATGCAGCGGCAATTGCTGCTGCCTTTGGTGGAGGTTTGCCTCCTGGAATTAGTGGGACAAATGATAGATGCACGGTTCTTGCCTCCAATTTAAATCCTGATGTGAGTCTATTATGATATCTTCATTCTATTTGAATTTATATTTTTTGTAATAGTCCTGATATTCCTTCAAGAAAAATGTTTGTGTGCCCAGAGAATAGATGAGGATAAGCTGTTCAACCTGTTTTCTCTCTATGGAAACATAGTGCGGATTAAGCTTCTTCGCAACAAGCCCGACCATGCACTTGTTCAGATGGGGGATGGTTTCCAAGCAGAGTTGGCAGTACATTTTTTGAAGGTTCACTCTATGAAGCTTTTGCAGAATTCATTACTTTGTTATTATTTTTTGTAGGATCTAAGTTCTCCCTCCATATCACATTTTCTTGTCTCAATGAACAGTATTTATGTTCTTTCATATGTGGAACAGGGTGCCATGCTTTTTGGAAAGCGATTGGAGGTCAACTTTTCAAAGCATCCAAACATAACTCAAGGTTCTGATACGCACGAGTACATGCACTCTAATCTGAATCGCTTCAACCGTAATGCTGCGAAGAACTATCGATACTGCTGCTCACCAACAAAGATGATTCATCTTTCCACTTTACCTCAGGACATCACTGAGGAGGAGATTGGGAATCTTGTAGAGGAACACGGGACCATTGTGAACACCAAGCTCTTTGAGATGAATGGGAAGAAGCAAGCCCTTGTTCTGTTTGAAACCGAGGAGGAGGCTACTGAAGCCCTTGTGTGCAAGCATGCTACTTCACTTGCTGGGTCAATAGTCCGGATCTCATTCTCCCAGCTACAATCCATTAGAGAGAACCACTAAAAGAAAAGCAGTGTTAAGGATTTGCTGTGGAAATAATAATTCTTGAGGATTCATGCTTGGCCAGGATATTCACATGTTGGTGACAGCTCCTACTCTCTTCTCTTGTAATGGGTTCATTGCTTTCCTACTGGTGGATGTTCATTCTCTTTCATTTATCATCTTTTTCGCTCACATTTTTTTTCCTAGGAATGTTCATTTAATATCAGGAGTAGAGTTCATGTTTGCAGATTTGGTCAGTTTTGAAGAGTAGGGAGAGAGAAATGTGGTACCTTTCTCGTTGAGGGGATCATGTTGTAGCATTGGTGTACATTCTTGTAATTCAGGCTAATTGGGCCGTTTCTGTTGTATTCTGAGTCCCCCCACCCCCAGCGTAAAATTTATTCTTCCCTCTTTCCTGATGTTCACCACTTTCGGATATCTGCTAATCTACTCTCTACCTCGTTGTCCACCTCCCCTCCTTCCCTCCTCCCGCTCTGCTCTCCGTCTTTTTTCAATCAAAAGATCTACTGTTCTTCTTAGGTCACCTCTTCTTCTTCATCATCTTCTGCCTCTCTCTCTCTGTGCGTGTGTTAACCAATGATTTCGTAATCGCACCAGCAATCGTGCATTTTCTGGGAAATTGCAAGCCTGGTTCTCCCTGAGCCTCAGCATCAGAAGAAACTCTTTGAGAAGAAAGAGTGTTGTCATACATGAATGAGTAAATGCTAAACAAGATTGATGGTTTTGAAGTTGCTCATGTTAGTTAGCCATTGATGCCCTATCGCTTCTATCTCAAAATTCCACGCATAGCACATGTTTCCTTAAACAACCTGGATTTCTGCTCATGGAGTCAAACTCTGACCCGAATATCAGCTCCATTTTCGCTCAATCAAACTCCTCTATTCAACTACCTCCGTTCTCCATCTTTTGAACACGGGATACTGCGGTATGTGGGAGTGGGAGTTATTGATGACTCAACCCCATTTGTCTCCTCAGGTAGGCACAACCCTTGCTCTGGCCTCTCCCTTGCTCCCTTTAGTTTCAGACATGAATTACACTTGCAGTTACTGAATTATTGCATCAGTAAAGGTGTACTCTTCAGTAACTACATGTTCTCTTTTTTCTTAAAATTCTCGCAGTGCATGACTGCCAATTAGCAGATGACATGCCGGCTGAGAAATTGCTGATTCGTGATGTTCCTTTAGACATCATATGCGCTACCACCCAGGTCATCTTCGCCAATACGTCTATTCCCAAGCCTCGATGTTTGTGAACAACAGAGTGAAAACAACCTTGTAATGGATTGAGGTAGTTTTCATGACCTATCCTAAGCTCTTTTAACCTGGACACACCGTCTCCCGAGAAGCTTGCCTAAATCCGGATACTCAGAGAGCTCAAGAGCAGAATTGAAAGAGAGACCAGGCAGAAACTACCTCGTGGACCGCCTGCGAAACTAAACCCCCACTGCTCAGCGAAGATTAGTTCAAACGCACACACTTACGCAACATCTTAAAGTAAAAACCAAAGATGAAACAACAAAAGAAGAGGAGGTTCGTTTGATGTCCTGTCAGTTAAATAAAAAATGAAGATACATGTGTAAATTGTTACTGTCTCATTGTTTCTGTATCATTATCATCATCTTTGATTTTAAAGGGATCTGACCATTTTGAGCGCGCACAACAAATACTGCTGGTTTCTACTTGAGCTTTCTAATGAACCTCCAACAATTTGTCAAGAAAAAAAGCTGAAAAAACAGCTCTGTTAATTGAGTTGAGGTCTTCGTTTGCTAGAGTGTTTCAGGCTAAAATTCAGCGTGCAAAATGAACGCTAGAGCAAGTGTTTGAGCCTTCGGCCTTTAGGTTAGCAATCATACGCTCTAACCAGCTGAGCTCCTCCAGTAGCTTATATCAATAACGTTCTATTACCAAGGTGGCCTGACTCCACGGGGCCGCCCTTTAAGACAGCAATTTGTTCAGGGCTTTTCAGGCAGCAAGGGTAAGAGTGAAATTGCCAGAGGCAAGAATTGATAGGCACTCCGTTGCGACAGCCTAGCTAGGATTTAAATTACTGCGGGAGAGATAGTCAAGTGGCAATTTTCAATCTGTATAACCTAGCTTATAGCAGCAACTAATAGGGAACTTCACATCCAGTTGAGATACAAATAAACTGATCTTAATAAAATTGTGGTGAGGAATAAGTAATTCAGCGACAAGTAGTTTAATACTCACCATATGACACAAGCAGAATCCTTGTATGGAAAACAAGTTCCCTGACATTATTTCCTACGAATGAAACTGCTTTCATGAAGAGTAAAACTGAAGTGTGTTTGACAGTTGCTTTACACTATAACACATTCTAAAGAAGAAATGTACACATATATAGAGTACTGAGATCACCTCCCCCCACCCCACAAAAAAAAAAAAAACCTTGCTGCCTCCTTTTGATTATCATGTTGTCAGACAATAACAGTTTCACTGCATGAGATAAAGGGAAGAAAGACTTCAACAAGGTACTGTTAAACAGACAGTACATTGTGTTGTAGAATTGTCTATCTTCAGTACCTTTATCAAACTCTATTAAGAGGAAGCCTGTTGCTCGGATGAGGAATCCTTTCTATAGGAGATAACACTTGAGGCATTGTCATACCAATAGAAACAATGATCTCTGAATAACAGAAGGAGAAAATGTCAGTCAAGCAAAAGAGTGAAAGGATAATGCAAATTATTACCAAAAAGACTTCAAAAGTAAACCGCGTCCTCAAGCATGCAGGCAGCAGAAAATTTCAAAGCACAAGGGTTAAGAAGATATCCTAAAAACTGGTAACATTTAAAAGAACCCAAAGGGATCATTCTAATGTTGCAGACCCAGAAAAAAGAGAAAGAAGCAAAAACAGTCTCATCAATAAAACAGGAGTTGTGCAGTAAAATCATACCTATACCCTCTCGAATAGATAAATTTGGTCTTATGATCTCCTCTGAATTGACCAGAAATACATCACCAATGTACAGATGGTTGGTTGGGACATAAACGCTGCATAACTCTTCATCCCCATTCTCTCTCTAAAATTAACCAGCAAAAAAAAATCAGCAAGAAGCTCAAGGGAAATGCTTGACGCAACAAAAAATCAGGGAATGTTCATACCTACAAATTTTAGCAAACATTGCAAAAGCACCTCATCATTTACATTTTTAAGGGGTGTCATTTAAACCAAATTTCAGAAAGAGAATCTTTTTTCCAGGAATTGCTCAATTACACTGACTGGTGATGGTTATGTGGCTGTTGCAGTTAATCAAGTTAAAGTAGCAACACAAGGAACCTGATGTCTTTTGGAAAAAGCAAGACATCCATAATAATTCCATCCTTTTCTGTACCTGTTAGGCTCGTGGCTATTCCCAGTGCAAAAGTCTAGCAATTTAGGGTCGGTACCATGATATCAATTTTCAAATTCTTCTTATAAAAGCATAATTCCTCAAAAGACTAGATTAAGCCACCACCTTTTCTAATTACCAGATCAGTAACAAAGGCAGCTTCTTGCTTTAAAGAAGGTGCCTCTGCTGAGGCTAACTTCCTTGACCAGTAAAGAAGAAAAGGAATACCAAAGATGTTCCATTAATTATTCCCTTCCAAATTCCTATTTGTCATTGTGTAGCGGGTACAGACAAAAAGTTTTGACTGCATCCAAGATTGTTCTGTCCCCAAGCTTATACAAGACATCAGACAAAGTGATAGCAGTTCACCTCTTTAGATTGGATTACCTGAAGGACTAAAGATGATGTGATAAAACCGAATGCATATTCACCATGACGGGGATGTCGAATAATTGCGACCTCTTTAAAAGCAGTAGTATTTTGGTCTGCAGGATAAAAGGGGGATGGTTTTTAGAGTTAGTAAGAGCATACAAAAATAAATAAATTAACTTGGAGCTTCATTCCATATCAGTAACTGCAGTGGAAAACCAAAATATGCTATAGGCAATAGCAGGAATTGGGCCATCAGAAATCAGGTTTTCACCACTCAATAAAACTTTAGCTAAAAGATAATTCACAACCAAACCCAACCAAGGTCCAAAAGAACTCTACAGGCTCTTACCGACAGCGCCTATTGAAAAATCCATTATGTCCAAAGACCAATAAATATAAGACATTTAAACCTTAGAATAATCAATCCCTGATGGCAAAAATAGTGTCCAAACAAGACTAAGTTTCTGTTTGTTTGGGAGACATAGGTACTAGGATACATTTTGGACAGTTGAATATATTTTTAGCAGTTTATTACCCCCAAGCTCCCTTTGAGAAAACTTGTGATTTGTGAAGCACCTCTTATATTTTCTGCGTCTTCCCCTTCCAAGGCTAGTTCTTCCGGAAGAAGCTCCAGAACATTATCATGTATAAAATAACAAGAGTAAAGCAACATGTAGTATTTGGTTTTTTTCATTTTCGTGTTAAAATTTCCTTTTGTGGCCCTCTCTTGGGCAATTTTAGTCCTTTCATCAAGAAAAAACAAAGTTTCAGTATGAGCACTGAAATTATGATATAGTTGCTTTTCTCATAATAGCAACTTTAAATAAAGACATCTTTAGTGCTGTGCTGATTGCACATACAAAACTGAAAAACGAATTACCTGGAGAAATAGCAGAACTAATTTGTTTAGATGCTGAGTATAAGTGCTTTACAAATGGCATTCTCTTAATAAACCATTCCCCAACCAAGAAAACGGTGGCACCCAGCCACGAAGAAGCAAATATCCCAATGAAAAGTATAAAAATGATTGACGTGACAAACCCAAGACCTGGTTCAAAAAACATATATAACATCATCAGTGAAGAACTCTATCATGACAACAAAAATTAAGACAGCAGAATAACAAAATACAATAAAAATAGATAAATTAAACTAGGATTGCGATATTTAAAATGCGAAATTCCAAGCTCCCCATGACATACAAATATAATTATAATAATGAACACTCATACTTGCAGCCGATGGTGAGTGCACCAGCCTTTAGTAATAATTAAGTCAAGAGCCATAATACAGAGATGCTATGAAATCTCACCGAAAATGTCAATGCCGAGATGGGCGTAAATCGGACTGAAGAAGCCATCAACAAACTGAATAAACCACCATGTCACTAAAAATGTAACTGCCACTGGAAACAAAACAACACTGCAAGCAATTTCACTATGTTATGATAATGTGCAATTCATGAAAAAAATAGAAAAAGCAATCTTGTTTATTTACCATACCATCCAGTCATGAACTTCTTAGAGGCCCAACTTTGAAGAACAGCATAGCAAGCCTGATTTATCAAGCAAACAAAACACACTTTAATGGCATACTTAAGTGTGATTAATTAAAATAATAAAATATAATTAAACATAACTTGAAAACCAAAATCCACAAGCAAAACATGACGATCTATCTATTTAGTTCAGTATTTGGGGATTGATGCAATGAGATTGTGTATAAGAGTGTTGCTGTATTAGTGTTAGAGTTACCTTGCGAGTAGAGGAATTGGGGGACCCAGGAGGGGACTTGGGGATGTCATCAGGGTCTGAACCATGGTGGTTCAGATCTTGACTCAGTGAACTCGACGCCAGTTCTTTAGCCTCTTCCATTTCAATCTTCTTCTACCTAGAATCAATTCAGCTCTGGAGCTTCTTCTTCTTCTTTTTTTTTTTGCTTTTTTTCCTTTCTTCTTCGTTGGTCTCGCTTGGTTTGGCTTGATTCGCTGGGACTAGGAGTTGAAAATTTAGAAATTCCTTCTGTTTGGCTATTGTTGGATGCATATTATTGTTCTGGGATTGGATTGTCCTGATCCATTTTAACTTAAAGTCCAACAAGACGAAAATCTCGTGTGACTGAGTGAGTATAAGGTGAGCCTGTAAGGGTAAATGGTAATAACGAATTTTTTTTCCTTTTCGTAATTTCGATAAAACTAGCTGGTTAACCCTAACTTTTTGGATCACACCAAAAATTCTTTTTAAGATAAAAAAAACTATGAAATCATTTTTAATGTATTTTATAATATTAAAAAAATAATTAAAAATTAAAAATTTAATGTGTGTGTTTAATAAAAAAACAAAAAAATTATATGTGTTAAAAAATATTGTTAAAGCCAAATAAAAAATAAATCAGAATTTAAACTGGGATGTTGATATATCTTAAGATATATAATATCATGCACATTGATCCCTTCAAATTGCTTTATTTAAGTACATGAAAATAAATATTTCTTAAAAGAATAATAATTTAAATTCCGTTGAATAAAATAATTTGCTAAGATAATTATTTTTTTTCAAATGAAAATATTTTTTTTGTGTTCTATGTTATTTATTTAGTAAAAATAAAAATCAATGAAAATAAATTTCAAAATAATCTTGGAAGATTTGAAATAAGAAAAAAAAATCTCTCAAATTAAAAATATTTATCCTCTTAATGTTCTTTATTTTTTTAACATTTTTGACAAGAATATTTATTTTTTTGATATCTTATCATAACCAGAAAAGCAAGTTATTGAAATTAATAACAATATCAAGAAGTTCCATATAGCAACATGTGAGCAGTATAATATTCTTGTATTTTTAATACTTTCATGTTAAAATTATCAAAATAATTATAAAAAAATAAAAAAATAATTATGGGCTAAATTAAAAACAAAAACAAAGAAAAGGTTAAAAACAAGTTAATAAAAGAATGAAGACCAAAACTAAATAAAAAATCAAATGAAAATAAATATTAAAAAAATATAAATCAAGAAAATGATAATAACATAGCAATCAAAAGAATGAAGACTATAAATGAATAACAATACAAATGCAATAAATTTTTTAGGGATGAAATTGTAAAAAAATAATAATAAAGAAAAGTATAAAACATGAAAATAGAGCAATTAAAAGTAGACGGACCAAATTGGATAAAAAATTAAATTGAATAAAATGCCTAAAAATAAAATTAAAAAAAATCTAAACTTTAAAAAGTATCAAAAGCTAAATAAATAATAATTAAAAAAAAACTGAAATCGATAAGATTATAAACCAAAGACATAATTATCTTTTTGAAAGTTTATACGTGTTTTTCTAGTAGGAAACCTTTTTTATAAACATACATTATATCACTGAAAAAAACAACACACTATTCCTAAAACCGTGATAGAAATAAAACTTTGGTTATCACATAGTCCCTCGTGCATCACTTGAATGGTAAAAATGCCATGATATACTAATTCATCAATGTTTTTAATAATATTTAAAAATTTAAAATTATCAAGTTATACACTATAAAACCTAAAAAACATATCACAACGCCCTCGTAAATAGCCTCTTTTTTTTCCTTGAATTGCAAGGTTACTTCCGCCATATTGTTTTAAAAAAGAAAAAGACAGAGAAACCTCTCTTTACATGTATATTTTTTTTTCTCTTCTAAAGGAATCAGTGTAACTCTACTGTTTTTCCTCCACCCGAAGATTAATTAATTTTTTTGTTTTGTTTTTAAGAGCAAAATAGTCAATATATTATAATAAAAAAACATGTCTCGATCAATTTTTTCTAATTAATTTTGCAATAATAGATGTATCCCATGAAAAAGACATTTCTATCCCAATTGGAAGCTTAATCAGTTTTTTTAGCAAGAGAAAAATCATATTTAATTATACTATTAGAATTCATAATTTTTTGTATCTAAAATCATAGTAAAAGATTGAGTTGATTTAGTTTTTTTTTTTTAATAATTTGAACTTAAAAAGCAACATGTCATCTATTTTATTAAAAAAAGAAGAAGGCATACTACGTGTATAGCCTTGATAGAATATTCATGGAATGATGGTAGACCAAGAAGAGGGCTGTGTTGTGCATAATGATTTAACTTCCGATATTATTATTTTAATATAAAATACGCCAAACCTCTATATTTGATCAAAGTAAAAATAATCCCTGAAAAAATTTCTCAATGCAAATTGAGTACTAATATATATCAAGTGAGTATTTCTTGTTTGAAGTCTGTTTGGTTAGTAGATTATTGACGATTTTGGCTAGAATTTATTGTTTTTGTTTGATAGAGTGGTGCTGCTGGATGCTAGAATTTCTGTCTCGAATCTGTCAAGAATTTCTGCTAGAATTTTGTTTTGTTGTTTTCAAGTTGCAGTTTTATTAACAGAGGCGTCTAGAACATGCAAGCCAAACCGATTTTTCCTACTGGTAATATTAATTTGTGACTGAGTTTTGAGCATCGGTATTCAATGCATTGAATCTACAAGCAGAATGCTGGTAGATTAATATAGTAAAAAAAAAAAAAAAACTCAGTTTACAAATTCATATAGTAAAATACCACCAGTAGGAAAAAAACTCAGTTTACAGATGGCATTGAATCTACCACCAGAACTTACCTGGCTCAACGGTGGTTCACTCATGCTAACCCTACACTTTTCAATGCTGGAGCTCCCCAGGCTCGATTATGTTTGTGTTGAATCAGTGATCTCCATAGTCTAAATAATGGTGTTAATCTACATGAATACTCACGTGCATTTTTCCCTTTATTTTTTCTTGGGTTGGTGGGTTGTTTGGTATATATGGCAGTTGAGCGGTTGCTCTCTCCTATGCATTAAAGATAACAGCATTGAGGACATATATGATACTCTGAAGGAGTATGCTACTTTTAGCAAATCAGCTGGAGGACATGGTATCGCTAGCGCTGTTAATAATATCCTTCCCGCGGGCAGTTCAATTCGAGGGGAAGATGGTGCTTCCAATGGTTTTGTCCCTACGCTTCGAGTGTTCAACCACACCGATCGTTATTTGATCAAGGAGGAAGGAAGAGGAAAGGTATAGGAGCATTTCTGTTTGTTAGATTTTTCAATGCCTTTGAGTGCCACCTTTTTTCATGGATAAATTAACACTGTAGATTAAAGCTGATTTTGTATGAATATAGTTAAATTTCTTGTTCATGCTACGTGGTTTGTTGGGTCGTCTTTTGTTTTTCAATGATTAATCTTGTTTTGTTTTGTTTAGGTGCTTTCGCTAGGTATCTGGAGCCATGGATGACACCATGCATATATCTTTGAGTTTCTATATCTCAGGAAAAACCATGGAAAGTTGACGTTCGTTACTTAATGGGCTTAAATATCGTCACCCTTAATTAAATCTAGTGCAGTTATCTTAGTTTAAGTTGGGGTATATATTGGTTACTTCCAAAGGAAAAGGATCCTCTTTTGTATATATTGGTTACTTCCAAAGGAAAAGGATCCTCTTTTCTTTTTATTTCATATCCTTTAATTTCCCTTTCTTGTTTTCCCCGACTCCATCTTGTGTTTTTATTTCTTGATGCCTTCTGCAGGAAGAACGTCGAGCTCAAGACTTGTTCTGTTCTGTGATCTTTGGATTCCTGATCTCTTCATGGAAAGAGTCCGAGGTGATGGCAGTTGGTCTTTGTTTTGCCCCATGAGGCTCCTGGTTTGGCTGATTGTCGGGGACAAGAATTTGAAAAACTATATACTCAGCATGAAAGTGAGGTATAAAACTTGCTGTTTCTGTGATGGTTGCTTGGATCAAAATGTTGAAGTATTTGTCTGTACAGGAACTAACAATTACATTCGTATTTTCGGGATAAAGGAGAGGACAAACCGCAAAAGAAGGTTGTTTCTGCTAAGAAACTCTAGTTTGAGATTTTAAATTCTCAGACTGAAACAGGAACTCCTCACATTCTCTTCCACGATACAGTAGTCACTGACCTGCAACTGCAAGTTGAAAAGAATAGAGTGATTTGCTGGTTTAGATCAAACCCATCGTGAAACTAACTCGTTGAGAGTATGTATAATGTTCTTGCCCCAGCTGTCTTTGGCTCTTGCAATCAAAGTTTAACCTGCCAGAGTAGTCTCTTCTATTAGGGTTGAGGACTAGCTAGAGTTGTATGTAAAGGTTTTCGTGTAAAAAGGGCATGTTCTTGTTTGATCACATTTCTGTGCAGGATGCTTTGCTCTCATGGACCCCTTCACAAATCTAATATATGATGTTATATCCGAGTTTGCTATGTACCTGAATGCCGATTGATGGGCCTTGGATTTTTTTCATTTCTGGGCTGGCCAAGGGAGTTAGTGGACCATGCTGTTTTGAACCGAATGGCTGCTGGACTTTCTGGAGGAGGGCCGGGCATCGAGCCACCTAGTTCTAGCTTTTACCACCTGGAGTTGACCGAACTGGTACCATATTGCTAATCCACCCATCTTTTTTTTTTTTTTTGAAAACATCTCCATGAACAGTTCTTTTGGTGATTCTGCTAAATGCTACCATTGTGTGTTTCATAAGTTTTCAGGACTTTTGCAAATCGAGGTAGCTAAAATTTATTTATTTTTATTTAAAATTATTTATTTTTATATTTTCAGATCATTTCAATGTAAAAAATGAAATTTAAAAAACAAAAAAAATATTTTTTTAATATATTTTTGAATAAAATATATATTTTAAAAAAGCTTCTACAGCCATACTAAAAATACCCGTTAACTGGTGATACAGATGGGCTGCAATTTGCTAGAATAAGGGGGGACTGGCTGATAACAGTCCTGGGCATTTCGATAAATGAAACGTTGAATCACTTTCATTGCCTGACAATGACTTTTCGTAGCACGTGGTTAAGCATAAGAGTGCTGCCAAATTTGAAAATTTCGTTCGAGGAAAACTAGGTTCAGATACTAATAATATTCGTATTCAAATTCAACAGATGTACTATTCAAGTATCATTGATCTTACTGGAACGCAAACCAATGACCTAGATGACTCAGAAAGGACAATAAAAGGGAGCCTGGATCAAGACCGATGAAGTCCGTGAATAATGGTCTGAATAAGAATTTATTTGTGATGGGCCAACAAAGACCCGCAACCTGTGCTTCTCTACTTTTTTTTCCTTTCCCTTTTCCTTCCCCCCCCCCTGATTTTGACC
The DNA here is from genome assembly GCF_000495115.2 of Populus euphratica. NCBI lineage: Eukaryota > Viridiplantae > Streptophyta > Magnoliopsida > Malpighiales > Salicaceae > Populus > Populus euphratica. The sequence goes on from NW_011499958.1 coordinate 527,089, forward strand.
GATTTGAATAATTCTGTTTTGGCCTTTCCTGGCAAGCAAGCACACTTCATTGTTTTTCACATTTCTGGTAGGCAATCAACTGCATTGAAGCATGCTACTGGTTATGCTAATGATTGGATTGCATGACATTACGTCCCAGTGCGTGCATATCTATTGGAATGGGACTGAAATGGTGAGAATGGTTCCGATGATGGCGATGGTATAGAGTGGTTGTGTGGTCAAGTAGAAACGAAATGCGCCGCTTTTCTAAACGGGCTACAGAATGCCATGAACTTTTGGGGGGTGAAAATCTCATAGATTGCGCTCTGTAGGGCCATTCTATATATATATCTTTATCAGAAATTATATGGACGATGATATGAAGATCATTCTTGAGAGATACGATTTTCTTATATCTGGAGGAAGGGATATTTTGTAAAGGTGATGCACGTTGTTGCTTTTTCGTGGCTGGGACAGTTGGGATTTACTCGAATAATGACAAGCTAACGTTCAGACTGGAATTTCAGCGAGGGATGAGCTGATAAAAAATAATTTCATTAGTGTGATCCACTCAATGAGGTGGTCAAGGACAAATTATTCTCACAGAAGAACAGAGACTGACACTAAATTAAAGTTGAATTTAAGGTAGATGTACACTAGTCAGATGACTCATCACTCGTGCCATTCAATGATTTTTCGTCTTTTAGAATATGATATATAGATGTCAAAGGTTGAATTTCAGGTAGATACATACTAGCAAGTTACTTGATAACTGTACGAAGGATCATATGGCCATTTTCACATGCTGGAATATACAGCAGCGGGATTTTGTGGTTTCAGCAACTGGAGACTGATAATAATTTTATGTTTATCTACATACTTATGACACGCTCAAATTGGATTTTATATGGACCCAAAGGATGATTACATATCTTTGACTCCAGCAACCAGAAACATTCTTCGGCTCCTGCCTTCCCAAAGTAGGATTTTCTTCTTCGAGTTTTATCTAGTTGTTGTCAAGAAGAAGGAAAAAAAAGAGGGAGATCTATTATCTTCAGTTACTTCTCCGAAGCCATGTTTTTTTATTTCAGGCCATTAAGGATCTTGTAAAGTACACTTCACGTGTGTTTCTCTAATTCGCATGGCACTTAAAGGTGCTCAAGGTGGTACTTTCATTCTATAATTCTCACCGGAAAAAATAAATGGTACCCTTGGATCTGTTTTACGAATGCAAGAGGGGAGGTATTCGGTAAATTGAGTCAACTACTTTCCACAAATAATTCTCAATGTCCATGAAACATTGTCTAAAGGTTGATTCATCGTCGAAACTTTCCAGCTCCTTTTCCATTCTCAACATTTCTTTTTTTTTTTTCTGCTCATATTTATCTGACAACTAAATATTTCCTTGTCTAAAAATTTTTCGACACTATTTTCTATCATGAAACAAGCCTAGAAATTTCTCGACACTATTTTCTATTATAAAATATGCAGAGCACACAAGTAAAAAAAAAACATATATAAACGCACAAATTAATTATTACAAGAATCACTCCTAATTTTTATTAATCTCAACAATAATAAAAATAAACGAATAAAAGATATAAATAAATCTATATGTATGTGTGTTATGCACAAAACTAGCATGCTATTCACAAAATTAGCATCCTCTAGATAGTCAAGGCTTTTCAATTTATTTATAGACAATCATATAAAAGGTTGTAAAGCATAAAACTAACATCATTATATTATAGAAAGTAGCAAGATACTTTTTTCCCAATGTTTCCATGAATTTAGTGGGTGGTTTTAGTAGAAAGTAGCAAGATACTTTTTTCCCCATGTTTCCATGAATTTAATGGGTGGTTTTAACCCATGATCCCATAATTTTAATATATTGAAAAGCAATTATAGTCAAACCCATGATCCCGTAATTTTAATATATTGAAAAGCAATTATAGTCATGCTCCCATGTGTAGCAACCATACATCTATGATTTAAGCACCTGTTTTTTTTTATGAAGCCATGATCGTAATTGTCGTAACCATCCACTATATTGTTGCGTAACTTTCATTCTATACCACCGAATCTGTTGTGTTTGTTATTTGTTTTGGATTGTCCATCATCCATATCCAAACTTGCATCAACCAATTGCTCATATAAGCCACTATTGTCGATATCGCTATCGCTTTTGAATTTGACATTGTTCCACGGATTGCCATCATCCACTATCTTTCTAGCAATGTTCTCATCAGTATATTTTTATTAGATTTTAACTCCGTTATATATCTTAAATTACATGAATAAATAACTCTTACTAATTACCAGAAATGTAATGGTTGAATTCTTATATTCAATAATTACAACTCTTTGCCATTGTCTAAAGCATTTATTCTATCTGCTAGTGTCCCTTCATGTTTTTTTTTTATGTTTTTTTTCATGGTAATGATATATAAAAAAAACACATAATATTATTAATTATTGACTCGAGTTTAATCAAGCTCTGGGTAGGCTTCACCTGACCTATATTGGATTTATATGCAGGTGTACTTCATTAATTTCGATTAATTTCAGGTAAATTCAACGAAGCCCGTCAACATTGAATAAAATTTAAACAAAATTTAAGTAACATTTCACTCTAGATAATACTTATTCTTATTTTTTTTATTAGTATTGACAGACCCATTAAGCTTTCTAGATTTAATTTTATCAGCCCATTAAAAAATTATAAAATTTCTTAATCTTCATACAACAATTTTTTCTAGCCTCATCATATGAAAAAATAATGCATATCATTTTTTTCTTTCTTTTATTATTGTTGGTCCAAATGCATTGTACTCATACTATGAAAAAATGTCTTTGAACCAGTGCTTGGCCTAGCGGTGGAAGGGGTTTGTCTCCTTCCACTGCACCTGGATTCGAGTCTTGGCGTGCACGCCTGTCATCCCGCGGTACCTTATATACCTACTGGGTTTGCAGGGTATTCAGTGGGCCGTGAGGATTAGTCGTGGTGCACGCAAGCTGACCCGGATACCCCACGTAAATAAAAAAAAAATGTCTTTGAACCGAATAAAATCTTGTGGACAACAATTGCTTCGATATGTCCTAGACTCGGAGGACGGTAACGCATGCTGAAAATTGGAAACACATGCATCCTCGTGCTTGGTGCTATTTGGAATGGCTCAAATTGGAACTTCAAAATCAAATGTAATATTTATTTGTTTCAATGAGGAACTTCAAAATCAAATTTAATATTTCTTTGTTTCAATGACTTATTTTAGGTCATTTATGTTTGAGATACCTTTTGGATGAGATTCACGACCACTTACTAGTTACTATCCCAAGTTTCGTTGGCAATTTGGACTATCTAGTTCTTTTATTTGCTGATGTACTGGGGTTAATTTTACATCGAATGAGAAGGATCTTTACTTTTCTTTGGGCTTTAACCCTTTTTTCTGCCAAAAATAATACCAAGTTATTCTTTCTTCTATCTATACAGACCAAATTAGGTATTCAATGGATCGATTTTATGATCATGGACAATAAAATTGATGTGCTAACTCTTTTAAATTTTGAACATGGAAAAACAAAGATACAGTAATGTCTAAAATAGAAGACAAAGAATCACTGTGATTTGAGTATGATGTCTTGTTTCACTTTTCAGGAAAGCTGCAAACGCCAACATTTTGCACTCCAGAAAAGATCACAGGAAATACATTGCCATCAGTGATTACTTAAGTTTGGTGGGTGTTTCTTTCTTTGTGATGGTGGGGCGGTGGGCTTACACTGGAGATGCTTCGAGATGGGCTTTTCTGTATGTAAATAGCTACTGCCATTAACAGGCAGGGGACAGAAGCTGCCTATGGCTTGGTGGTGCTATCGTTTCTTGGGCAATGACACTGCACTCTTGCTTTTTATAATAAAAATGCTAGCCCAGACGGAAAATGAGCATATATAACGATTGTGCACGGGCAATCGAAAGCAATGTGGACGGAACCAGGCATGCAAGAGGGCAACAGCCAACAGGGAGTAAAGCAAGTGCTGGTGCCATAACACTCGTCCATTAAATATCTGCCTGGTTCCAAAAAAACTGGGACCCGGAAAGCGTGCTGATTGATGAGAAGCAAGCCCCGAACCCGGGCCCAGTTGAAGGAAGTTCATCTCCATCCATCAAATCCCAAAACTTTATATCCACGTTTCGAGGAGCACGCATTACAGCCAATTGAATGGAAAACGAAGGAAGTGAGAGTTACTTTTGAAAGTAATTGCTGGTGTATCGATTCGAGATTTCATGTTGCGTACACGAGTTGCTAAACGAATCTTCATCGTTTCACATTTCATGTAAAACGTTATCCATTAATAAAAGGCATGAAATTGTTCATCTAAATATAAATTTTTTTTTTAATTTACAAATAGTTAATGCCGACGCAGTCTTTATTAATTTTTATTATGCACTTAAAACACATTTTAACTTGCTTTGTTTTCTCACTTATACCAAAAAAACAAAAAAAACCCATTAAACTTGATGTACTCATAATTGTAAATACCGAGAATTTTTAGCATTCAAGTGCTGATATAATATTATTAAATAAAAATTTGATCTGAATAATAATGTTGATGAAATAATATCTTTTTACAAAACTTTTTTTTTATCACGAAACTAATATTAATTTCTTAATAAAAAATAAATAAATCATATTAACCCTCGGAGTCATCTCAAGGTACGGTAAACCTTAAAAGCGTAATTACTATCTAAAAATCTATTAACTTCCCTTTGCCATTAAATATGTTCATATGAAAATCAAACTTTAGAAGTTAATTTTTTAATTTCTCTTTTCTTTCACTAATTTTCACATGAATATCTCTTTTAATCATATTAATGAGTAATTATCGTTGATTTTTCACTACCAATAGTATTATATCTTCTTCTTTTTTAAATAGTCCTAGATCTAGTACCATTGATTTGATATGTTTTAATTTTATTCTATATTTTTTTTCATTTTTAATACTCACTGTGAGGTTTTTTAAGCGTTTATTTAGGTTTGTTATGTTGCAAATGAGATTTTTTCATCAATATTGATGATCGACATCTAGATTTACTACTATAAAAGGATATTAATTGGAAGATTTTACGATACAGAGTTTTTGGTGGATTGTTGAAATTAAAATATATCAATTTTGGTTTGGTTGTTATTTGTTATGTTGCAAATGTGATTTTTTCATCAATATTGGTGATAGACATCTAGATTTACTGCTATAAAAGGATATTAATTGGAAGATTCTAAGATACAGAGTGTTTGGTGGATTGTTGAACTTAAAATATATCAATTTTGGTTTGGTTGTTTTTATTATAAAAAGTTAACGAGCCTTAAAATTCAAGATGTTTAGAAATAAAACTAATGTGTTAAATAATTAATTGATCTCTTAGCTCAAGTAACTCGATTCATTCTCTATAGTCAAAGTATATGGTGACTTGATATGAAAAGCTAGTAGGATTAATAATTGATAGCAAATAATTTTTGATAAGTTAAGTGATCGATAACTGTAGTAATAACAGATGATATTTGGTAAGTTAAGTGAACGATAGTTATAGTAGTACTGGGTGGTATCTGGTAAGCTAAAATAACCGGTAACTATGATAGTAGCAGGTAGTGCCTGATAAACTAGGGTGACCAGTAGTTGTGGTACCTATAAAAGGTCCTATTTGAAGAACGTGAGAACTCTTTAATGGTAAAGTCAATAACTTTATAAAGAAAGAAAGTACAGTGATATTTTATAAAATAGACTTTGAAAATATATATCCTAAAAATGTTAAGAAAGAAGAGATTATAAACATTTAATCTGAGGGATTTATAATATATTTATAACACATGAATATTGTCTTTTTATAGAGATGAGGAGTTGAAGTGTAATTTTATTTTTATAATATTTGAAGTTGTATTCTACTTAAAATAATATGTATTGAATCAATATAAAATACCGAGGGACCTCTATGAGGTCTAAGAAAAATCCCTGGTGAGTATTTATTGAATCAATATAAAATACGGAGGGACCTCTGTGAGGTCTAAGAAAAATCCCTGGTGAGTATTGAGCTCGGGACCATTAAATGTGAAAATGGATCCAGACACGTTGTCTCAACCCAAGCATATTGGGCTCAGGGTGTGTGCCCCCGACCAAGGGGGTGCTGGGGTGCCTAGCCCATGCACATGTGCCTAGTATGAGATAGAGCTACCATGCTCGAGCCCGTACTCCTTGAGCCCCGGTTATATATTGGGTTCAACCTTGGTAACCTAAGCCTAATGGGTGTTTTTAGGGCCTATTTTTGGGGAATATTTTTGGTTCATTTTAATGTTTTTTTGTCCATTTTATTTGGATCCATCAATAACCCCCTAAGTTTTTGTAATATTAATCCATAAAGATTTATAAAAATACTAGGTTATCATGAAAAGTTCGTCGAAGTTTCTCCATATTAGAAGAGGGGATGAATCCTCGGGTAATAAACAGAAGAGCCCATGTGTAGAGGTGTGCATCATGTTTGAAAAAAATTCTAAATATATAGAAGGGAACAATTGAGGAACTCATACTTAGAAAAATTCTTAGAAGAGTGAGGTGAGATATAAAAGACTTCATGCTTAGAATATTTTTCTAAGAGGTCATCAGAAATTTATGAAGAAAAAGCTTATATATAGAAAAGTTTTTAAGTGATTGGTGGAAACCCGTGAAGAGTGAGCCTATACTTATAAAATATTGTAAAAGGTTGAGGTAAACATAAAAAGAGCGATCCTGATGATAGCCATACCTAGAAAAACTTCTAAAGGTTGTGGGGAACTTAAGGAGGATGACCCTTGGTGATACCCATGCTTAAAAAAGAGTTTTAAAGAGCTAAGGGGACAAGTCTATGGAGAGTGGTTTTATTGCATAAGAAAAATTAAGTCAACCTCTTAGATAATGGTCGCATTGAAGTGTAAGAGGTATATCACCTTCCTAGGATATCACGAGACATGAAATCCATCAATTAAAGAAGATGTCACCGAAGAGTAGGGGGTCTATAGCTTCCTTAATGATGGTATGGGGGCTTCAAAGCCCTTAGAATGTCTATAACCTCTTTTATAATGGCATGATGGCTTAAGAGTCCTTTCATAAAGAATTCTCATTAGTATATATGAGATATGTAACCTCTTTAAAATGACAAGAGACATAAGAGTTTCTCATTAAAGAATGGTGTCAGTTCGAGATTGTATTGAAAAGGTGAGAGATCCAAGATTAACCAGTGATGAATTGATGAGAGGCTTCTAGACATCATTTAAGAATAAAAATTCCCAAATCAACTCTTAAAGAATTAATAAGAGGCACTTGACATCACTTGAAGAATTGAGGATCCTAAATTAATCTCTGATGAATTGGTAAGAAGTCTTTAGACATTGCTTGGAGAATGAAGGATTTTAGATCAATCCCAAAAGAATTTGTGAGAGGCCTCTAGGCATCATGAAGGATCCCAGATTAACCATGATGAATTGATGAGAGGCTCTTAGGCATCACCTGAAAAATGTGACAGTCTAAGACTGTACTATATAGTAGGGGATCTGAGATCAATCCCTGATGAATTGGTGAAAGGCCCTTTGGCATCACCCAAAGAATATGACAGTCGAAGACTACACTCGAGTAGAGGATCCGAGATTAATCCCTAGTGATTGTAGGGATATTTCTCTAAGGAAACTAAGTCAATTCCTTTCAAGAAGAGTTGTTAGAAGCCCCTGTCTAGAAATCTATAGTTAGGAAATACATATCAAATATACATTATTATTATTATTTAAAAAATAAACTTATATTCCAATTAAAGATAATGCATTGTAAGATGATTTGTTAGGCTTCAAAGAACCTGAAAAATTTGGCGTGTGAGCAACGAGATTGGTAACTAAGGTATATCTTGTGGTAGCTAGGGGAGGATGTCTGGATTACCAATTATGTGTATGAGTATCACAATGGTGCGAGCAATTCCTGGCGGGTATAGAGGCAAAATATTCTCGTTGAGGTTATTTTGCCCAAGCTCTTATGGGCAGTGCAACAAATTATGGGCACTGAAAGTGGCTGGTGACGATAGTGATGCAGTCAAGTGTGTTACTACAATTGCCAAGACTTGTGAGGGGGTGACAAAATATAATTTTAACCTTGGTTTTGCCAACACGATTTGAATGAAGAGTTGCATCTGATTAGAAAGTTGCTAAAGATTTGACTGAGTATAAGTGTTTGTGATAACAAGTATATTTGTTTTACATCATGACCCAGAAGTGTGTTGGTTGTGTGCTATGAATTGACTTGGAAATGAAAAAAAAGAAAACTTTAGAAACTATTGGTTTTTTTTTTAATCATTTCCCCACAAACGATGTCAATTAATGAGTTTTAAAATAATACGTATTGAAATGGTCTAAGATATCGAGGGACCTACTTGTAGTCCTAAAAAAGTCCCTAATAAATGTTGAGCTCAGACCTATTAAAGATGAAAAATGTATCTACACGAGCTACATGGACCCAAGCATGTTGAGCTCAGAGGGCGCTTTCGAACCAGAGGAGATGTGCTTACCCACTACTAGGCATTCAGCGCATGTCCAGCTCGCATGTTAAGCTCAGAGGATGCTTTCGAACTAGAGGAGATGTGCTTACCCACTACTAGGTATTCAGCGCACGTCCAGCTCCTAAGGTGTTAGGGTGCATGCCCATCATCTACTAAGCATGTACCCATCCCAAGGATGAGCTTGGGTTGCCATGCCCGAGTCCATACTATTTGAACCCCAACTTTATACCGGGCTAAACTTGAGTCTAATGGGTGTTTTTAGAGCCTATTTTTTTTTAGAAATCTATTTATTTCAAGAGGATTTTTAGACTCATTTTACTTGAATTTATTAAACTAAATTAAATTGAAAATGTTCACCCTAAACCCATTTACTCTAGTAAAACTTCTAATACTTAATTTATTATAATTTAGAAATTCGTAACTTTTTTCTATGGAATCAATGACAAGTAGTTTTTCAAAAGTTTTTATGCATACATGTTCTCAATCAAGGATATTATTAAATCAATTTTAGTATATATAATCTTATACCATAAATTTTAAGAGTTATAAATAATGTTAAAAAATAATTTTATGATAATTGAACAGTCAAGAGAAACTTAGAAAATAAAAGTATATAAAAAAAGCATGTACATAAACAAAATATAATATAAATGATTATAATAAACCATGTAAATTAAAATGCAACATTAACTCGACAACTACCAATAACCTCTTATATATCAATAGCTAATAACTTTCATCTCTCAAAATTCTTTCTACAATTTCACATTTACAAGAGTTACTGCTTCAAAAAGGAAAAATAAAGAAGACTTTAATTGATCACGTCTCCATTAATTAGTCTAAAAATGCACTAAATCCAAGATTTAAAAAAAGAAGCACGGTGTGAAAGTTCATGGTTAAAGAAGAGTCGTAAACTATGTGGCCACAATTCGACAATTTTTGTCGTCACTCATTTATTTGAATGAAATCTCGAAAAAGAATGCTTTCAAGCAAATGAAATGTATCTCGACGATCTAAACACGATAAGTTTTTTTTTTATTTGAATGCATTTGGCACGACTTTCGAGAACGGTTTGGCTAAGTCTACGAAAATGATCAGACTAGTAAAGTTTAAGTCAAATCCATAAATTAAGGAGAAGGTTTCGCATGAAATTTGCATTCTTTGCTGTGTATAGATTTTTGTAAACCTCAGTTTAATCTTAAATCTATATACTCATTCTCAACCGAATCATGATTCTATCAATTTTATTAATTTGATTCCAAACATATCAATATATTCTCAATCAAGTTTTCATCACCATAATCTTCAAATGGGCCCCGTTTAGTGCATGTGTGTGTGTGCGTGTGTAGTGAATGAAAAAAGGCATGTTAGACTTAAAACTATTAATAAAAAGAATTTAGCAAAAGAAAGCGGTTTAGAAATGTAAAAATATATGCAATTGAAGAGAAGTAGAAGCTATATAGGTGGCTTTCCCATTTATTCGATACTGGCCGTGCTTCGTAGAGGATTTTGAGCGCCTCCCTGTCCCAGTAGAGTGTTCGGTGTGTAAATTGTACAAGTGTAGAATTTAATTGAGAAATGGGGTTGGCTGCCCTGACAATGAAAGATCATTGATACGCGATAACTACATTCTGACACTTGAAGTGACAAAGGGGGAGGGTGGAACGAAGCTTCAATCTTTGACTCTTTATTCTTGCTCCATTTTTTAGAAGGAACGACCCCGAAATTCTGTATTGGTACTTTATTTTGCTTCCTGAGCAATTCCTACCCCCCCCCCCCCCCCCCCCCCCCTCTCTCTCTCTCCCCCTCTTTCGTTTTCAATTGGAGATGAAGTGTTCGCATTTGATTTGGTTTTTTTGTTAATTAACAATATTCTTTTATTATATATTATTCCACAAAAATATTATTTCTCTCATTATAAAATAAATTTAAAACAGCTCATACTTTCACTATATGTATTGTTATTGTTCATTCGGTAATACTTTCAACGTGAATCGGAGTAATTCTTTTTTTTTTTTTCAATTCTGATCTTTAAACTTTATTTTTTTATTGAATTCTTCAATAACCAGATTGAAGGCCGTGACGTTAACTTTGTCAGGCGAGGGCAAAATTAAAATACATGGGTAAACTAGATTTCTAAGTTAACTCAAAACTTTAACTTTCATCTTCTTACTTTCCAACTAACTATGGTATTTTTTTATAAAAAATTAGTTTTGATTTAAAATTTTATTTTTTAATTTTTGATTTGGGATGTCAGGGAGAAAGTCACTAGATTTCCATAATCAAGAAAAAAAAATCAATTTACACTGCTTATAACGATAAAAATAATTGATCTTAATTTTAACGAGTTACGTCGACGATGTTAGTTCTATTTGGTGGTTATTTTATCTTGAAATTTAATGAGAAAATAAATTCGATCTCGGGAAGTTATTGGGTTATGAGTTGATTTTTTGTTTTTTAATCGCATTTTAGATTTTTTAAAGTCATAAATGGGATAAATTTACAAAGTTGTCTCAATTAAAGATAACTAGCATGCATATTAAGCATGTACTTAGACTTGTAATTAATATTAAATCAAAGTTCTAGTATGCATATTAATAATAAAAATATATATGCTTAAGTTAAATAAAGAAATATATTTATTTGTTGAAGAACTTTAAAATAATGATATTTTTGTTATTGTCGATGATAAATCATTTATCCTTAAAGATTTTATTGCTCCTCACTTTATGCAATTAGAATGTTTACAATAAGTCTTCCAAGATTTCAAGAAAACCACCTTAGATTTTATGCATTTTTTAACAAGGTTTTTGAACTCAAGTAAATAAATTCTATAATTTCTTAACAAAATAAACCTAAGATCTACATTTGGAAGAAAAATAAAACATAAAAAGAGAAGGAGAAAACTAAATTGAGGTGAGGAAGAATATATAAAAACTTGAAAAAAAACTTGTGTGAAACTCTTCCTTTACCTCTTTTTATAGTGAATTTTAGAAACTAAAATGTTGAATAATTAATTTTGATAATAATCATAATTAATTCTCATCATTATCAACCGTTGAATAGACACCATGAATAAAAAATTAAACATGAACATAAAATCAACCGTTGAATAGACACCATGAATAATTCTAGAAAAAAACACCAAAATATTATAAAAACATGAACACATTGACCATAAATCAGAATTTTTTTAGCTAAAAAAATTATTTAAATTTATAGAAATGTTTTTTGAAAATGACTATTAACATTTACGGACCAAACTAGATAAAACAATAATATGAAAAAATAATTCTTTATGGAATAAATTTTTTTTGTTGGTAGTCCAAAATATTATTTTTTCCCAACAAACCTAAACCCAATTGGCATGGTGCAATGTACACGTATGGGTTGAAGTTCAAACCCCACTTTATTAAGGATCTTTTCCATCTAAAAACTTGGGGGCTTTCTGGATTCAATTTTAATTTTTTAACCTTTTACTTTGTAAACATCAAGAAAGTCTTCTATCTTTTCTATATGTGATAGTTTTTTTTTAAAGAGTTTGAGTTTCACTAAAACATGTCAACTAAAAATTCTTTGAAATTAATTTTTCATTCATTGATTATTTATTTAATATTTAAATCATGCTAATATTTCATGTTAAAGAGATCATGTTGAAAGTTAAATCTCAATAAAATATTAGCCTAAAAAGTGAGTGAATCTCATTTTAATTTGATCTCAAATGTGCTTGTTAGTTATATTTTAATAATTTTTCCAACATTTTTGAACTACAAATTCATGAAATAATGTAAAACTTGATTATCAACTCAATTCTAAATAGTTTTTTTTTAAATATACACATAATTTTCTTTAATTTAATATCTATTTTATATGTTATCTCTGTGTTTCTTAACCATTGCTCAAACTTTTAATTTGATTGTGTTCAATAATAATGAATTGACTAAATTTTGCAAATACAAGATAAATGCTGACCAAAATCTTCATAGGGCCTTATTGAGTTATTTGTTGAACCTATACAAATACATGAGAGATTTGCGAGTGTTTTAAAATTCCTTTGTTGGCATCTTTATTTTTTTCCACGTGAATCCCTACCCTTCGCAAGAAAACAATTCATTGAATTGGTATGGTAAGTTCACGGATCTAGTCATTACTTTGAATGCGGGTTTCAACTTTCAAGGAGTATCCTTCTCGCAATTCACACTACTTTTATAAACGAAAGGAAAGGAAAGGAGATAATGTTCCTTTTATACAAAGTAATTCAGATTCCTAACATGAATTGGAAAATCCTGTTTCTTTATGTTACTTGCTAAAGCATCTTACTTCACTTGCATTCAAGTACAAGAATTAAATGGTAGGTGCTGAGAATTTCACTTGCTACGAACAAGGAAACTTGCCATTGCAGTTGCTGGAGCTCTTGATTCGTTGGCATGGTGGCTTCACGCTAATTTTCTTTTTAATTTTTTATCCATGTAGTTTTTTTGTAATTTGATTTTTTCCATGTTGATTTTATTTGAGATTGATTTTGATGTTTTGTTATGATAAACTTATGGGACTATGGTTGATTAAAAAAAACTTTTTATTGGATTATGCTCGATTTTACAAAAATAATATTTTGATTTTTTGTTTTCCAAACTACTAGAACTAAAGGATTGCAATTGAAGATTGTTGATAACTCGAGGCCTGTTTCATCCAAGAAAGAAAGGATAAAAAGTTTCACTCATGGAAAATGAGGGAAAGGGAGAGAAATAAAGAGAAGAAAAAATATCGCTAGGGCCACATATGAGCTACATTCCAGGCACGCGCTGCATTGAGAAAACAATGACGAAATGATGCTTCCAATAACTCTAAAGAAGATCGTGTTTTGAGGCTATATGATATAACATGCACGACCCCAAACTTGATGACACTTCCTACATGCTAGTGCATTCGTCCACCTTTTTTGTCCCTGTGCTCAACTTAGTCCATGCTTCTATAAGAGCTCTTTAATTGAGTCTTGAAATCAAATTTATCCCGCATGATCCAAGCTTTGTTTTTTTAGCTTAGTTTACATCTAATAATTTTTCGATTTAGTCTCCTGTATCATCCGACCTGATCCAAAATAAGTTTTTTTTTTTAAAAAAAAGAATAGAAAGGAAAATAAAGAAACAACTCACTAATTGGTGATCATTTCCATAACCCAACTTACAAAATTTACAATTAATCTAGAATGATCGAGATATATTCAAGATATTATTATTACAATATTAAAAAAAAATATCATCTTAATTTTTTTTTTAAATCAAATCATATTTTTACTAGTAATTTATATATATTCATCAAATTAACTAGATCACGTCATGCCAACTTCTATACGATCTTTACTTAGTGTTCAACCTCAGGCTAAAATTTTTTAATGTTAACAAACTTTGTCCAAGTTTAATAATATTATTAAAGAATTCTTTGAGGATTGCACAACTTTTTCATGTTTAATATGTCATTATTTTTTTTAAAAAAAAAAAGTTTGGCCAACGTTGCCTTATGATTTTTTATAGTTAGTTCGGGTTTCAACCAATTCAATGTTGTATACTGTGAATCTACTCTCGAAAAACTCAAAAACATGACTGAAATCTTGAATCCATATCCGCAATGAAACATGGCCACCATAACTAGTGGTATGTACATAAAGAATGGCAAACAAAGGTTTCTCAATGGTGCTAATTTTTAAAAACCAAAGTATTAAATCTCACGTGAAAAAGAAAAACATATTGTTTGTAAATGATGGATGGCTTTTTATCCAAGTCAAAAATTTTGTTTTTTTGTCATTTAATATGTCATTTTTCTCCTATAGATTATTGTTGTTATTATTATTATAATACAGAATTCAACTACATGAAAAATAGCGCTGAAGACAAAGTGATCCAATCAAACAAGGCTGCTCCACGCTCAAGAATTTCAAAGTTCAAGCAAAGGGTGCCAATTGAATTTCAGTTATAGTATCAATTGATCGTTTGAATAATTAAGAGATGATGTCTAAAAATTGATTTCAGAGGAGACCTTAACCCACGACGTGACAAATATTTTTCTATGGAAAGGATAAGAAATTTGCATTACATGTAACAGGGAGTGGAGATTTCTGCTTTATCTTTACCGCAGGAATTCATCCTTTTTCACTAACCATATTAACAATGCAATTATCATCAGTGGGATTGGCATTTATCCACGTTTCTGGGTATATCCCACTTATGAAAGTCATATTTGTGCTGTTTATAAATGGTTTCTTCGTCTTCTTAAAAATTCCACCCTTTGAACCTTCCCTGCTTGTGACTAAAAATGAATATGTCCCCTTACCTTCTGCTGTTTATATTTTAATTGAATATAATCTTTTTTTTTATTTGAATAATTCATGATTAACCATAATTTAGTTTAAAACGTGTTTGACGCTTGTTTGTTCTTTTTTTTTATTTATTTAAAGAATATTTGAGAGTATGATAATTATTGTTTTTTAAATTGTTTAATATATTAAATAATATTTTTTTATTTTTTAAAATTTATTTTGAACATATCAAATCAAAACAGTCAAAGAAAAAAAAAACTCCAACTTTAAACATGTTTCGTAATTTAATAATTAAAAAAAAATTCCAACTTTCAAAGCTTAATATTTTAATTTCAAAGCATCCGCGCACAGTCCGGTCGGAAAAACGAATTTTAAACATATCTCGAAATTTATATAGCCCTAGTCTATCTCGGAACCTGAACCTTGGCCAGTAGACGATGACAGCACAGCTGTATCTGATCCCTACCTAATTGAATTTACAGCGCAGCTGTATCTGATCCCTACCTAATTGAATTTTGTTAACATCCACTATTTTATGCCATTAAAAAAAGGTAAAAAAACATTTGAAGATTTCCAAACACTTTCCACGTATACGATCTGTCTGAAAGGAAAGCCATCCACTTCACAAGGACCCTTTATGCCTAATTTTTTTTCCCGTTTCGTCCCATTATTGAATCAGCCAGCATGAAGGGTGAAAAATGAATGCTTAAAAGAGAACACGAGGTGGATTACAAATATATAGAAAATTTCTTGATGACGCAAACTTTCGATAAGTTAATTTAAATCCCGAAAGATGTCGTTGAAGATCTATCCATCAACTTTAGGAAATAGCTGCAAAGAGAGGAAGACGACTCTGTCAAAATAAGACAACGAGTTTAGGAAGATCAGGAAAGCTCCTTACTAAAAGGTCAACAAGGCACATAAACAATTGAGATTACGGAAGAGAGATATGAACATGAGTAATCAGTGTGTGCTTTTTTGGCTCTCTGCCGTACCAATGTACAGACATAGGGCGGCTTGAGGAGCCCTACTTTGCGAGGAAGCCGACCACAGATAATGCAGGTAGAAACTACAGCAGGCCAGCGGCTAAACCTAATCCAACATAATTTACATGATTTGTCCTCTTAATGACTCCAATTATCCGAATGAACTATAATGACTTTAAATTATTGCGCTGCCCTCGAGTAAAGATGGAGGAGCATCAAGTATTGCAGTGGGCCTACATCAAATCATTGATCTTTCTCACAAAAATATAATGACTTAGACCCCAACTCCCTTGTTTTTTCAAAATTAATTTTGCGGATTTAGTTTAGGTTTTAATAGACAATATTGTTTGCTAGAAGGGTTGTCTATGCATTCTGAAAAAGTTTATATGAAATAATTATACCAATTTCATCTGCTAGCTGAAGTGTTGGTGCATGCAGGAAAAAAGGTGAGATAGCGGGTTTAAATCCAGTTGGGGCTCGCATATTTGCTAAATTACGACAAAAAAAAAGAAGATTAAATAAAAGCAAAGCCAAGCATGCTTTCTTGCCCCCAGGCGCGCATGGCTTCCTACCGATGGAACAGCACTGGGGACTCTTTGCTTTCTGATTTCTTTCCTTTTTTTAATTTTTCCTTAAGTTTTTATTATACTCTATGTTTAATTCATTTATTTTTAGTTTTTAAATTACTCTTAAATAATATTATAGATTTTTATTTTTATTTTAATGATTTTTTTAAATAGTAGTACTAATAATAAATTATTCATGGAAATTCAATTGAAATCGATTTTTTAATATTAAAATTTTTAAATAGATTTTATAAAATTTATGATTTTTTTTATTTTCAATTACATAAAATATGAACGTACTATTTTAAGATTATTTATTAACTTACTTTAACGAAAATAAAATATATTTTTTTAAGAAAAAACAATGATTTTAGTAAAAAAAAAATATAGCATTGGATGAGATAAACTAGAAACAAGTTAATAAAAAAATTTATCCTAATAAAAACAATTCTAAGATGAATATATTTTTAAATTTGATAATAATATCAAATAATTCTTAAAACTTGTATATTTTTCTTGCATTTTGAAAGAACATGAATCCCGCCGGTTTACAAACTATTATCTTTCTAAACTATTAAGATCCTAGTCATGTCATAATTAAATACTATTGAAAATAGAAGAAAATATCAATTTTATATCTTTTCTACTAAACAATCTAAATCTAACTGGTAAGAAAACACTTGACACGGGCCGAGTTGCGGGTGCAACAACTATAGCCACACAAGATAGATAAAAATTAAAATGTTTTTTTTACTTGAGGATGCAGGTTAATTTATATCTTTTAAAAATTTAATTTTTTTTTTAAAAATTTATATATATTTTAGATAGTTTTGATACACTAATTTTAAAAATAATTTTTTAAAAATAAAATAATTATTTTAATATAAAAAAATATTTTAAAAACTATTGTAGCCACACTTTTAATCAAAGCTGATCTAGTACGTTTTAGGGATGACAATAATGGAGATAGATGAAGCACCCTTTATAATTATCTTCCAATCTTTGATCGTCACCGTTTATACCAGAGATATATTTCAATTTATTTATACCAACCTTCATCGAAGGATAAACCTTCTCGACCATAGTCACTGTCGTAATCAAAAGTAATTGTCTTGTGGGCCTCGCACAAAACTAGCCCTGCCTCATCAAACCTTGATACAGGCAATCTTCGCCGAATAATTAAAGGGAAATTGAAACCATTGAGTGGAACTACTTGTCACACTTCCTGTTAATTTTGAAGCCTCACAGTTTAATCCTCAAATTTAATGGATACGGATATAAACTGATCTGAACAAGTTAATTTTATATATATATATATATATATATATATATATTTGCATCATATACATGTATGTATATATCAAGCATTTATATTTTTTTAAAACTACTACCTAATATTGACACATATACACACATGTATAATATTCCCAATCTCTCCATTTAATAGACACACCCTCTTTAATTGGATATCTAATGAAAATCTAAATTTTTTATTCGATAAATAATTGTCAAGAGAGTAAGAACCTAATTCATGAATATCTATTAACACTCCCAATTTGAACTCACCGAAGCCAAATTAGCAACAACGCTTCCACCAAAGTTGAAACAGGAGGTTAGTCTAGCTACACCTTGCCTGTTCCTGGTTAAACACCAAAAGATCAAGAATCTTGGTGATCAGCCTCTGCATAATTACAGAGTAATTAGGCATGGTAAATTACCAGAACCGGGCCAGTAAATTTTTTGGCCAAGTTGAAGCAGAGAATTTCATCTTTTCTTTTGCGTAAATGACTTTAATTGAATATTTTATTAGTTCAGTAAAAAATAGTACAGACAATTCCACACAGCTGATTGTTAGAGGTCAACCGAGAGACGTGTTTTGACATTACATATCATTTAGAAACAAATATGTAAACACTTGGCCATTAAGAAAACCAACTCAATATTTTACTTCATTCCATCTGCTCACAAGAGTTAAAACTCGGGACTTCTTATCCATGGAAGTTCAGTGTTACAAAATTGTACAAGCAAGGGGTTTTAATATAGAGCATTGACCCCAGATATTATATTATCTTATATTATATAAAACACCATCGAAGATTGTGGTCCAATGGAACTAACAGAAGAGTACAATTTGTCTACAATCCAATGACCTCAGTTTTACTCGGTGTATGCTTTTGTGTTGAACAAAATGAAAAGTCAGAACAAAAGCATTTATTTACACAATCCCGCCCAAAACTTCAACCACGTTCACAGGGACATCTCTCAACTTTTACAGCTCAGGAAAATGCTGGAAACAACTTACGAACCATCATCTTCTAGCCCAAGTTTCTGAAAACCTTTCGACAGCCCACCTAGCTAATAATTATGGGCTATTCCTAAATTAATCTGAAAGCCCGATCTTCTCATATTCTTGTCGGTTCTGCTTGTAAGAACTCAATTTGGACACGCTTTCTGTTTCTTATCTAAACTCCTACTTGTTCTAACTTGAAATGGCTTTCCCCCGGGGTTCCATGGAACCTCAAATTTATCAGTCAAATCTACGTGTGAACGGATATTAAATTCCGGATTCTGTACTTAATTTTTTTGTATCCCACCTCTTAAAGGGGAAAAAAAAAAGGTTACAAAATTCACAAGCCAAAAACCTTATTACATAAGCCTCTCCCAGAAAACATGTATCTCCGTATTCATCACAAAGGTGGTGCTAGCTCCTGGTTCAGCGAATGATGCAGAAAGATTCTAACACTATTTCAGTGACGGCTGAACAAGTTTGAATTATCTGATTCATATATAACCCCCTGCCTTCATTATAACTTCAAAAAAAAGGTTCTCATACAATTTGACAAAAGAGAAAAAATCCAAAAGAGGGGGCAAAAAAAACCCCGCTTGATATCTGTACCCAGCTTTTTCGTTCGAGTTACATGTACATATTGAAGGTGGCGAACCAAAGAGGAGACCCGAGGGAGTACACCAGGTACCCCGCAACAGATAACTATGATAACCAAGAAGAGAGATCATACACAGCACCACAAATACGTTCTCAATTGAATCAACCAGTAGAGCAGCATGTGGAGGTAACACAATCACCGCATATGTTCATGGGGTACAGCAGTTCAACAGGGATGTCGATGGTATCAGAACTTACACATGTTGTCTCAGGCCAACGAGGGAGTACTAGTGATTGGGGATCATATGCGGCTGGGGGTCTAGGAGGTGCAACAATAACATCAACTTTTGGTCAGGCAGCACCTGGTTCTAATACGAGTACTCCTGCTTCTCCTCCTTTATCTGCCTATTCTTCTACTTCTGGTTCTGGTTTGTGGATTGGCCAGAAGAGAGGGAGAGAAGAAGAGGCTGGTGCAGCAGCGCAATTGATGGAGTCTTTGCCAAGGGTTTATAGAGGGTTTAATGATTTTAGAAGTTCACAAGGAGATTCATCATCATCCGGTGCAACTGGTAAGTTGAATCATCAAGATCATTAATTTTACCCTCAGTTTCTCCCCTGCTATTCTTCTCTCAATTCTTGTCAAAGCTCTATTATTTTACTTGAGTTTTTTACTTGTCCACCTAAATTAATTGGTCAATGATTCATTTTCAATGTTTTTTTTATTTTGTATAGTGTTGATTGATTAACTTCTTATAACAGTTTATATTGCAAATTTCTTGTAGAAATATCTAAATATTATCCTACCATATCTATTATTGCATGTATTTGTGGGTTTTATTGTCACCTTCCCTCAAAATCCTTGAATTTGTCTGCTTTAGAATAATAATAATTTGCAGTCATCTAGAAATGAGCAGCACATGGAATAACAATAACAATGCGTCATAGCCATGGGTATAGAATTTAGCATCTCAATCACTTAGCTTTAAAGCAATAATATTACACATACGCAAATTATATCTCTCTCTCTCTCTCTATATATATATATATGAAGAGTTTGCTTTCTTAGTCCATACTCTCTCTTCTTTTACCATTTGCAGCAACCGAAGAAGTGCCTGCTTCAACTATAGTAATCCCCACCACAACCACACCCTCCACTACAGCAGCACCATCAAGTGAAACAGCATCCCTGGAAGAAACTGGAGAGCAAAGAAGAAGATACAGAGGAGTTAGGCAGAGACCGTGGGGCAAATGGGCAGCCGAGATACGTGATCCACACAAAGCAGCAAGAGTCTGGCTAGGCACATTTGATACTGCAGAGGCTGCAGCTAGAGCCTATGACGAAGCTGCTTTAAGATTCAGAGGAAATAGAGCTAAACTTAACTTCCCTGAAAATGTTAGGCTGCTGCCAGCTCAAACGCAAAATGTTACTGCTTCTCAAGTTCCCATATCTCATTCACAGCTATCTTCTCATCTTCAATTACAGCCAATCTCATCTCCAAGGCAACAGGCACAGCGGCCGCAGGCGCCAGCACCTGCATTGTTTCAGTCTCAAGCTGATATTATAAGGGACTACTGGGAGTACTCCCAGTTGTTGCAGAGTTCAGGGGACTTTCATCAACAACAACAGCAACAACAACAACAACAACAACATCAACAACAACAACCTTCAAGTTTGTTACAGAATATGTTCTATAATCCCCAGGTGGCTTCTCTACAATCATCGGCTTTGACTTCATTGTCTTCATCTACTTCAGTTTCTTCACTTGCAGCAATATCTTCCGGCTCATCACCATCAACATTTTCTCCCTCTGCTTCTTCCTTCCCTCTGCTTTTCGCTGGTCAACAGCTGGGTTATTTTCGGCCACCACAAAATCAGAATCAAGCCAGTGGTTCTGATTTTCCGGTGCCCCCATGGACAGATTCTAGTCACAATCCTTCCTCTAGTGGTTAGAATCGATTTCACAATTTATTTTGTTCCCTTTTAATGGGAATCTAGAAATATTTTATTTTGCTATGAGTTTATGTATTATTTTGTATTTGCTCGTTAATTTTTTTTTAGTATAATTGGTGCAAAGAAAGAAGCTGATGAAAAAAGAGAAGAAAAGAGACGGTATAGGAATTTAGGCATAGTTTGTTCTCAAAGATTTGATGTTTACATTTGTCCATTGCGAATGATGTGGAAATTGAACAGAGCTGTCTGCTACATGCTTTACATCCAAATCTTTAATTAAAGAAGGGCCTTTCTTTAATTAATATATAATTAAAGAAAGGCCTTTCTTTAATTAATCTAATGCTGTGTCTTGAGATTATCTCTCGCTTCCCAGCTTTAATCTATTCCTTTTTATGTTCTTTCCCATTATGCCCAGTTCCGGTGGGCACTAAAATACTGTGGTCTCCCTCGCTGATAAGTCAGTGAGTGAGATGCAAACCCACCATCCATATTTGAAGGTGTTTGCATGCTAGGGGAGGTAATGCTTGAATTTTCTGTTTTCTTCTTTAATTATTGGAGGTGTAATTTTTTCTGCTTTTTCTATAATTGGAAGTGGAATTTTGGTCGATCAGTCTAAATATTATTATTGACGAGTCTGTCTCTCATTTCCGTGTAAAAGGAGAAGTTGTTTTAACCCGTTTCGGTCAGAAATCCTTCTCTGAGCGGAAAATCATGGTTACAGTAATTTCGAGTACTGATAACATTCGAATTCACTGTTTATAATTCTGATTGTTTTTTTAATTTTATTAGACTAGGATTTTTAAAGTGTTTTTTATTTAAAAATTTATTAAAATAATAATATTTTTTATTTTTAAAAATTTAATTTTAATCATGTAAAAATGATTTTAAAATATTAAAAAGACTAATTCGAAAGAAAAAAACCAATTTAACTGCAGCCAAAAAAGAGGCCTTAATTCGATCAAAGAAAAAAAAAATCTGTTAAATTAGGTTTTATTTATCCCTTGGTTAAACTGGCAAGCTCATCCCCTGTCTTCTGGATGTAGTAATTTCTATTTAATTAATCTAAAGATGCGGCTCTCTTTCTGTCTGTCTGTATGGCATGCGCACGCGTGTGCATATTTTGGTGATGATGATTCAATTCGGTCATGATGAGTTCCGGATAGTAATATTAATGAATATGTCCATTCGTCGGGAAATCCAGAGTTTTGGGTCATTTTTCTTGAGATTAGATTTGATTTGAATGGTTCCTTTTCATTTTTTTTATTCTATTTTTTTTTTTGGAGAAAAGTAAAAAGAAGGGATTCTGGTTTGAATGTTTTTTCCAAAACCAGACGCCAAAATTATGATGGGGGGTTCTTTGGTTTTTTTTTTTTATATAAATAAAAACAATTATATATTTTATTGAGAAAGTTAATAATGCTCAAGTTGTATTTACCAATATTTATATCATTAAAAAACAAGAAGTATATATATATATAGTCCCGTCAATGAGTTATAAAAACTCTTGCTTTGTGCTTTTCTCATATTTTATGTATATCTTCATTTTAAAGCTATAAATATCAATAGTTGCAACTTTAACATCACGGAATTAATTTATAGAAAAACTTGGAAAAAAAAAGAACTAAATAACACAAAACCATCCCTAGTTTCTTGCTATTGAATCGTCCTTTGTAAAAATAAATAAATTAATTAATTAAATTCATCGGTATGCCGGAAACCAATGCCTTTTTGAGAGCTAAAAAACGTGCTATGTTTTTCGTGACTCGTCTATTCCAACTTTAAATAAATGCTCCTTTAATTATTTAATAATGTTCAAATACCATCTCCTATTCCTACTGCCACCCCTAGTGTAGAATATCTTGACAACCCGAGGGCATAAAGGACAAAGCATTTAATCATATTTTAAACATTTTTTTTTATTCCTGACATAAATCATAAGAAAGTAGTACCGAACAACGTACCCAGTTGTTGGTTGTTTTTAGTTCAAGTAGATGGATGAGATTAAGCTAATCCGATACCAATATTTTTAATATCTGGATGGAGTTTACTATAACCGCACTAGGACAATCAAATTGCTCCTACCATTATCCTATTTAAAGTTAGGTTCATCAAGAATATTTCTAAAAAAATTAAAACAATTTTTTATTTTTTATTTATTTTTTAATATTTTTAGATCGTTTTAATTTATTAAAATTAAAAATATATTATTTAATAAACTTTTAAATAAAATATATTTTAAAAAAGAACGGTAACGCAGTCGAAATTTGAACTCGGACAAAACTCGCTCACCGCCGTTGAAAACAACTTGGAATGCTATCCATACCTGTGATTGTAAAGTAAGAGAACATAAAAGGGACTTTATCTTAATTTAATTGTATTTGTAAAAGCAATGTTCGATGAACCGGCTGTTGCTTTCAACGAGATGGCAATTTGCATACCCCCAGACCAGATAAGCAATTTTAGTGAAATTTGGCAAGTGGTTTGATTTATTTGTTTAGTACTCTGTAAGTAAATCGAGTTTAGTTTACCCGTCTCCTTCGAAGATGAAACCAGGTGTGCGGGCACCTTGACAATCCCAAAACCATGTTTATGATACTTGTCCGAGCAAATATTAACGACCTTTTCAATGATTGGAATTAGGATGATAACTCAATAATTTATATTTTATTTTTTCGTCGAGTTTAGCAACTACTCCTGGAACGCAGAAAGAAATTATGGTTTGGCTACATAATATTAATTTATTTTAATTATACCCTTCGAATTGGCATCCTTTTCATTTGCGACTTAATCTGTTTTCTTTATCAAGTTACGTAAAATGGAAGGCTTCAATTATTTTTCAGAAGAACAAGTTACCGAGGCAACAAGTGTTCTAACATTTTTTTATTTTTATTCTTTCCAGTAAAGGTCGTTACAATTAATTAATTTACATTACCAATTTACTTTATAAACGGGGCTGCTCATTAACTTGTTATTGAAGATGACGTCTCCAGCTTTTTTTTTTTTTTTTCCAGGTCTGTCGCTTTCTTTTCTCCAGAATGTATCCTCTTTGAATCGGATGAGATCATGCAGCACGTGAATGGACACGTGCCATGAGGTCTACCGATTAAAGGGATCAGGTCAAAAAACTTAAGGCGGGACCCAGAGCCCACGTGTAACATAGATAGTGACGCAATAACAGTAACAAATTGTGCAAAATAAAGAGAGATTACGATCAACTCAAAGAGTGACGGGTGAAGGAGAGGAGTAGACGTGTCCAGCTTGGTGACGCTGAATTTTCCTAACCAAACAACCCAATCTGGACACGTACTCGATTTGGTCTTTTCTTGCTCGAGAAAATCTAATTTATGTAAAAAAAAAAAAAAACACACAATCGTCGACCCATAAGAAGTATACTTACCGATATTCTTAAGGGGTGAGTGGTTGTTTACCTAACCAGAATTTTCTATAATAAGAATGGATATGCGTGGAGGTTATATTTATGATTTTATTTGCTTCCGGTATAATTATAAAAAACAGGCTATAGAATAGCCTCCTGACTTTGAAATTAGATCGAATCTAATTAATAAAAACCTTAAATTTAAATTATTTTTTAAACGAGTTCAGGTGAATTTACTTGTTTTATTTGCCATCCAAACTTTGAACGTTGTTTGAAGTTAATTTTGACATTTAAGTGAGTGTTTACTTTTAAATGTGTTTTACAAATTAATATTTTTAAATAATTATGATGTATGTACTAATATTTTAGAAAAATATAAAAAAATTTAGTTTAATATATTTTTAAATAACACTCCCCGTCACAATAAAAAAATATTAGATATCCGATATTCGTTATCAGCCATTAATTTGTTTTTCTATTGAAAAAAAAGCAGAATTTCTGGGACGTGACATGGGCTGAGCTCAATTACAAAGCAGAGGATCCAGAAGGTTTTTTTGTTGTTTTGTTCTTATTTTAGGACGATCCAGATGCAATTAATCGAAGCCTTGGTCCAATAAATAATTACAAGCACTCGATAAGGTTCCGAAGAAGGCGTGTGAATATCAGCCGAGCCAAAAAATAATTAAGCCCGGCCAACTTGGTGGAAAACTCCGAGGATGGTCAAACTAAAATATGAAACTTCCATGGCAGAGACCAGGGTTGCTAGTTTCAAGCCTTTCGCATGGACATTATTAGACACTCAAGATTCGAATCAACTTCCAATTAGGTCATGACACAGCCACGTGCTATAATCGCTCAAAGTTATTGTAAGTGCGTCGCCATCATAAATAATAATATACTGTTTAATTAGAAAGCTAAATTTTTTAGAACGAGGCAGCGTATGATGTAATAACATTAGGGTTACTGAATCCCTAGAGTTTTACAACTTTAAACCGTGTACAAAGAAATCTTATAGAGAATTATGAAAACTCTCGTAGTTCCTAAGAAGTTTTTATTTCATTAAATATACTCTAAAAAAAAATAGCCCATAAGACTATTTAAATAAATTAGAAAAAAAACTTTCTAATGAGTAAGATTCTAATTAAATTAAAATGAAAGTTCTAAAAAAAGGTAAATTTTTCGAGTTGGACTTTGACGTGTTTCCTAACTTGAACGAAACTATCTTCACATTTTTATATGAAACATGTCATTTGAGCAGAATCTTAGCATAAATTAATAAAGATTTATGAAACATTTTTATCAGAAAACTAGTTTGACGAAACTAGAAATTTCATTACGCGCCCTCCTCATGGAATGTTGTGAACTAGCGTAACAATGAAAAGGACTTTCAATTGTCACTGTCATGGCTGTATACAGGACACGATGATGTAGAGGTCTAGGCTGGAATTTATTTTTCGTAATACAAAA
Source organism: Populus euphratica (assembly GCF_000495115.2). Lineage (NCBI taxonomy): Eukaryota > Viridiplantae > Streptophyta > Magnoliopsida > Malpighiales > Salicaceae > Populus > Populus euphratica. The sequence goes on from NW_011499958.1 coordinate 553,177, forward strand.
GTGTGCTAACACTATGATCTTGTAATCAATTAACACGTCGCATTCTTATCTATACAATAAGAAGTAGTTTAAGGGTTTGGTTTCTGCCATATTATTGTTGGACATTCGGTCAGCAACCAGGGGAAAAATGGACACGAAGTAGCAGTACAAATAAGAAGTTAGGTGTGTGCGTGCCATGCTATGTTCAAGAAACTGACAGCAACCCAAATGAATTTGCAGATGAGTGGAACGAAGATGAGGCCATGATTGAAATTCTTTCGAACGGAAATGACTCGAGCCAAACTTTGGTTGATTAAATGAGGTTGTTAGCGATGAAAAGAAGTTTTCTTTACATTGCTTTAATCACTGTCTCTAGTGAAAATGAATGGTTCCAAACTGTGCCTTGGGTCTTCTCCTCAATGTTAGGGACCGAACCTCCAGTTGTGGAGGTTTGAAATGGTTGACGTTACAGTATGTGGGGCCGATTATCTTTTCATAGAAAGGGTGTTGAAACTGTGGCTTCCGAGAGAGTGCTTGTATGACAATTTCAGGTAATGAGGTATCTGGTTACACTTTAATGGACAAAAGCTCTACTGTTTATCGAAGACTTCTTACCCAGCAATTTTTGCTTTTACGAGTAACAGGGTTGTGAACGAAAAGGACATGAGGAGGAACACTGTCCGGTTAAAAAATGGATGGCATGTGGTTGATTTGATTTAACAGAATTTATTTGTGTTCTGTTTGGTTTAATCAAAACGGACAGCCATTCGGCCCATTTCCCTCCTCTTTCAGTCCTCGAGTGGATTACCTGGAACAATATTTTACTAAAAAAAAAAACTGATCGATTTCATTGCCTGGCTTGATCATCTTATCTAGCTTGTAGCTGCATATTCCGTCACTTCTTTGCAACCATAATGTTCGAGCTCCTTTGCAAATTGCAGCTGTGGAGGGGGGAGTGGAAACTACGTGGTCTCCCAGTGAAGATGTCTTGAAGAAATATAAAGCCAGAACCCAATCAAGCCCGAAGTTAGCCCGAAGATGCCAGGCCCATTTTGGGTAGCTAGCCCATAAGACATACAAAGTTGCAGAACCTTTCGGCAAAATTGTGTTCGGTAACTTTTCTATGAAAAAAAAAGGCATAGTAAAACATGGGGAGCTAAAAATAAGGTAAAAGGCATAAACTAAAACATTGAGTGCTAAAACACATTTTATTGTTTGGAACAGTGAAATAAAACATTTTCCATTCTTAAAAAAACTAAGCATAATTGCAGGTAAATTGTCTTTTTTTGAAGATTTATTGGCATTACAATATTGATTAGGAATTTATTGATATATACATATTTTTTAGGATAATAAAATTGATTTTTTGCCCATATATATATATATATATATTAAAAAATTAAATATTATAAAAAAATTATTAGCAAGTGCAATATAAACATCAGTACTTAACCGCCTTCGCACCAATTGAATGGTAAATACAGGGCTATCTTAACAACATATGGAGTGACATGCATCCTCTTCGTGTTGGTGGGATATATATTCACGACGAAGATGCTGTCAGGTTTTAATGACCTTTAATTTTATCTTGTTTTTCTTTCTTATAACCTAAAAAGAAATTGATATTGTCCTCTAGTTTTTATTTCTACCAATTTTAGCTTTCATTCTTTTAATTACCATTAATTTTAATTTTAATACATTTTGAAGTTTAATTTTTTAAAAAAAAATTAATCCCTAGACATTTTATTTTATTTAGTTTTCTATATTGGTCATCATTCTTTTGATTATTCTTTTTTATGTTTAACCCTTTTTTTTAATGTTTTTTCAAATTTTTTCTCATTATTTTCTTATCCTTTTCTTGATTTATATTTTTTTAATTTTTTCCTTTTGCATTTTATTTCATTTAATTTCTTTATCAAATTTTGGTCCTTATTTTTTAATTGTTATTCTTTATCCTTTTCTTAATTTATCTATTTTTTCAATTTAATCCCTAATTATTTTCTTTTACTTGGTCTTTTAAAAAAAGTATGATTGGAAATTTTACTTCATGATTTTATTATAATTTTCTTTCGGTAAGTTAATTTCTATCTCATGACTTGGATCATCGGTAATCCTGGTATAAGTTAGGTTCTTTTTAATTTTTTTTAATTTTATCATTCAAAATTAAGTTATTGGACCTTGAGTTTGTTATTTGTTCCACTTTTTTTTTTTTTTGCAATTTATCTCAATCTTATATATATCCCAAGTAGCGAGTTAATCAAGTTAATATTGGTTGACTCGGGTTTTTTTTCTTGATTTTTTTTAGTTTCATTATTTAACATTAAATTATTAACCATTGAACTTTGTGATTTTTCTCCTTTCTTTCTGTATGGTCATCCAGAGTGCGGGTTAGTCAAGTCAACCTAAAATTTTTTTGGTATTTTTTATTATTTAACTTCAATTGTTTTTACTAGGTTTTTTTAAAAAATTATTTTTTTATTTCTATCTCATATCGCTAGTGATAAATTGGTCAAGTTAACTAATATAGACTTAAGTTTTTTCTTTTACATTATTTTTTTAAATTGATTTTTTCTTTCTAATTCTATTATTTGATATTATGTTATTGAGTCTTGAGCTTTTTACTCTCTTTTTTTTGTTTGTTTTTATTTAAGTAAATCCATTTTAAATCAGGTTATCATCACTTGAACACGATCCTTTCATGTTCTAAAAAATTTAACCTAACTCAATAACATAAATCATTTAACTAATTATAACTATAAAAACTCCAAAACACACACCAAAAAAAAAAATTTAAATCCTATTACAGCCAACTAGGATAGCGAGACTGCCGGTGATGATGTCGAAGAATGTGATGATGAATTGGCGAAGTGGCAAGGGACAAGGTTCGAATTCCAGAAGTGACAACCAGAAACAACCATGGAGAACTTTATTGCATATGTTGTCACAAACCGGCTCTGCCAGAATTGGAGCATCATGTGTATAGTCATCATACGATTCCAAAGAATAGAGCTACATGCTCAAATTTACGCTTCCTTAAACTAATCCTAAATTGTGTGATTATGTGATGGCTGCTAGTAAGTAGGTCTTGGAATTTTTGTCCATTTTATTATAATAATATTATTTTGCTATTATTAAAAAGAAAAAAAAACCCTTAAAAGTATTAGGACAGTCAACTTCCTTAATTTTCCCAATTATTTAGGCGTGTAGTAAAAAAATAATCTAAAACATAAATTTATTTTTACCTAAAACTTGTTTTACAGCGTAACCATAAATGTAACACGAAAAACAAGTTGGCGTATTCTATTATATTTATGTTTTTTTTTTTAAATAATATAAATATTCAAGCAACAAGTTTATCGTATCACACTCACAACCTTCAAACAAAGGATTGAGATATTAAAGAGAGATTCATTTAGCATAAATTGTGAGGTTTAATAGACTGTTTGATGTTGTAATGGTGATTGTTTTTAATTTAAAAATATATTAAGATAATAATTTTTTATTTTTTAAAATTTAATTTTAATATCAGCACATTAAAAAAAATCTGAAAACATCAAAAAAATATTAATTTAAAATAAATAAAAAATAAAATTAAAATCAATTTAAAAAAAAATTAAAATATAAAAATAAATAAATTCTAGTACATCACTATCTCTAGCTTTTCAAGCGAGATATTATATCTACCTCTAATGTGTTTTTGCACATTGATTTGTATTTACACACACATTTGTTGTGTGGGAAACGGTAGGTTTTGTTTTTTAAAAAATAAAAATCTTTGAGCGGCACAATTTACTTGATAACATAAATCATAGAAATACTTTATACTAATATGTTGATGATCATATTTTATTCTTAGGGTAAACCTGCCCCCTCGTAAGTACACCGAGCTTATCAATCAAGCCCATAAACTAATTTTCCCATCTATCAACCCTCGAACTTTCAACATTTTCCTAAACCCTTTTTATCATTACAGATTTAGACTCCGATCGGAAAAATATACACGGTTCAAAGATTACCCCACCCTCGAAAAGAAAATAGTCCCACACATTCACTTCTTGATATAAAAGAAAAGAAAACAAGGAAAGAAAGAAGAGAGCGAGAGAGCTCACCACGCATAAAAGGGGAGAACTGAATCATGTCTTGGAAGTAACTATCTACACAAAGAATAAAGCCAGAATTACTACTTTTAAGTGTTCGACCACGATGATTAAGAATATAAAGAGAGAACAAAGAGGGAGGGAAAAGGCAAACATCCTCTTTATCTTCTCGCACAATTACAAACACATTCCTATTGACTGCTTTCCCAGAGAAAATAATCAATTGGAGCCATAACCCACCCCCACAATAAGGATATCACACCCTCGTGCCTATAGGGAGAGCAGAATTGGAACTCGATTGTAAGTTCCTAATCAAAGAAAACTTCCGTCAACATGATGAACTGAACATCCAAAGGATTTTGAGAAACCCATGTTGATGATGCGGAGGGATCAACAGCTAAATGAGCTATCCTATCATCATTGGTGTGGCTCCTTGGAAGTGGTGTAGGTTCTGCTTTCAGTGACTGTAGAGTTGGCGAGGACCTCGGGTGCAATTTCCCAGCTCCCACTTCTCCTTCCCCAGCTTGAATGTCTAGTGTCTGATCGAATTGTGGGAGCTCGATGATCTGAACTCAATACTGAGTCCATCTCTGATGTATTATGAGGTGGCCCGTTACTCCCTCTGCTGCATATGTCCTCATCAATTTCTTCAATATTACGACGCTGGGAGATTTTCAATAAATCTTCACCAATATCTAGGTCATCTTCAACCTTTGAGCGTGGATCCCCACCAGAATCTTCCACGTCTGTTTCCTGGGTGCTGGGCAACGTGGGCTTTTGTTGTACTTCACCTTGAACAAAAGCCCTGAAATTGTTCTTTGAAGGCTTAACCTTTGTGCAAAAGACTTCAAGAAAATTATCAAAACAACCAAGGTCATAGACATTGATCCTGTTGTCAGCTCTGTACCGGAAATTTTCATATGTGGTCTGTATAGAATAAAGTAACGATAGTTTTAGCTAATACATGAGTGGAAAACATATTGAATAACCACATAACAGAAAAATAATAGTCTTCAGATGCTATAAGGATGCGATAGCAAACACATGTATCCCATCTCATACATATGGAAAAGAAGTAAATAAATATAATTCCTAGGAAAAAAACAAAAAAAACTCTCGCCTTCTATTATTGCAGGGAAAAGTTAGCTTTTTTCTTCACAGAGAATGCAGGTAGTCATTGCAGAACTAATTATGCTTCTAAATTTCAATACTTCATACCATTTATTACCCCAAAAAATGATAAAAATATCCAGTACACAATGATTCATGGAGGCAAACTGTTATTGCTTTCATTTGATGCCCATGAATCTGAATGGTGACATTTTAAAGATTTTCCCACTAAACAGACTGTTGTGATCTCATAATCTGACAACTAATGATGAGAGACCATTAAAAAAACTCTACTCTAGCATTTAGACCATAGTTATGCCGCACAATTATTAAGAAACGAAATTTGGTTGATTCAAATTTAATTCAATTAAGCATAACAGAAACCAACACATAAAATAAGTCTTAAGGAAAAAAACTTACCTGGTTTGTGCCTATGAGGTACAAATGGAAGCCAGTAAGCCCACCAACAAACCACAGGGAAATAAAACTATAGACCATTAGAATGACAGATGCAGGAGATTCTTTCATTGCCTTCCAGACTGTGCCTTGATAATCATCCATCAAAACTTTAATGTACAAGGCAGACATGGAAAACACGTAGATGCAGAGAAGAGTCGACGAAGAAACAAACATAAAGAAGTAACGGTAGTTGCGCTGCCCATATAGAGCATAATTAGCTTTTCAACAAGAACACTTAGACAAATACCAAAAAATGGAGAAGTATAGTTAACAGGGAATACACAGGAAAGAAAGAAGTTAAAATGCAGGTTAAACAGCATACCAATCCAATGCACTGGCCCACCCAAGGGCAATGATGATCAAATCGCTCCACACAATTGTTACAAATGGAGCAATGGGAGCAGCGAGGAGGACGGTAAAGCATGCATGTATCACAATACTTGACCCGAACAGGAATGCCATTAACCATAACTTCTTTTGTCCGTGGGAACTGAAGGCTCGGTGTTTGTCTTCCCCCAACCTCAACAGACACAGAAGAATCATACCGAAACTCCTCTTCGGGTGGATGTGAATTGCGTGGAACAATGCCTGGGTCCCTGGCTGATGTGAGGGAAAGAAGAACCAACACCTGTCAAGATCAGCCATCGAATTAAATAAGACAAAGGATTTGCTAAAGAATAAACATTTGGATGGCATGATTTCAGGTTTGTGCTTCACTTTCTTTCATCCAAGAAAGCATACTTCCAAAAGCACCCCTTTTGAATTATACACCTTTTGAGACGAAGTTCTCAAAACCCAGAAGCAGCAGCTTCAAGTGCATTGAACTGCAAATATTATTCACTCACAAAAGTCTAGAAAATTGTGCACCTTCCTAGTTTCTACCATCAAATTCTAGAGCAATGTCAAAAGGTATTTTTAAGTCAGTTCTTGTGAAAATGTCATTGGGATAATTTGTGGTCACCCCACTTTCACAAGTTACAGCCTCTCATATTGATCATATTGAGCTTGGCACCATCAAATACATGAATCGTGTCCACTTGTGGCACTACACTATCCAAACCATGGCCTTTAGAATCACATGTAAATCACTTTCTTTTAAGTTATAAAAATTTATACAGCAAAAGAAGAACATAGCAGCTTAGCATCTATCTTAAAACAGGCATACATGAGCATGAGAAATTCCAAAGCAAAGAAATAGCACATCCAGTTCTATAAAATTCATATAACAAAAACAATTTTATCAAGTGCCAAGGGATTAAGCAAACTTACATAGATAGTAAAGATAATTGCCATCACCAGAATCACATACCCTACATTATCCGGTTTAAATTCAAGGCGAAGATGACTCGCAACAAACACACAAAAGATTATTATAGGAACAATGATCAGCAATAAAGTGACAATCAGTGACCTAGCATCAGGTCCAAAGATCAATCTCCCACCAAGGATGAATTTCTGTAGAAAATAGACAAGAAAAACGTTAGATGCTGAAAATTTCACACCATGATAAGTCTTAACTTTGACCAGAAGAATGAAACTTGACAAAGCAAAGAGGCATTTTCATGCTTCTAACATTTGGGAATAGCATGTCAAAAATATAAGGTTAGCATGTAGTTTGAGAATCTTGAACAATTGTTTTAAGGAAAAAAATATGAATAATTCCACAAAGAAATCCAAAACTCCCCTCTTTCAAGCCAGCAAGATGCGCAATGATCAGAGGTCCTAGCACTACTTCCAAAGAATAGCAAGGTTTCAAGATCATCTAGCTTGGATGCACATGTACATGTCCAACTCATGTCAAGCAAGAACATTTCACTGCTTGAGGACATCCAAACACCGTGCTCCATGCTTTAATGAATCCATGGACCCTCTTGTTCATACATGCCAAGTAATTGCAACTTATGTGAGAGCTCTCTGATTATTGGAAATTATCAAACAACTATACTACTGCACAAGAAATCCCTATCTTACTAGTTAGTGGAGCTATTAATCCTAATCCAAACCTCAAATGCACTTGCAAAACCTCCCAGCAAGGAAACCACTAATGTCTGCGCCAGTAGCATTGCCAGCAACAGAACACAAGCACTGCTAAACATAACCACAAACTCATAATTTGATCATTACACTATAAAGACGACAAGTTTCAATTCTAACTTAACCAAACCACCCTGCAGTCTACTGCACGAATAGGTGAACCACTATAACTCAAGGGAACACAAGTCCAGGATCTAAAAGACTAACAACAGACTCTATGGTTCCATTCATAGCCCTTGAAGCCATCCCCAAATTATCAGAAATACAGTACCCAATGCTTGATTTAGTACAAACAACAAAAAATTAAAGATATGCTACCAAAAAATCTCAGTTTTTTTTTTCCTTACACGGCTTTCAGTGGCCTCTAATAATTTATAAAAAAATTAAAACTCAACGCGGCAATAAAACAAAAGTTCAAAGTTACTGAAAGTGTCAGATTTTCCCTACTTCCTCCATTTTAATAGTAACCAAACAGAGTGCCACTGACACAGTGGCTTTTTAAACAAAATTCTAAAGTAATCTCCAACAAAGCAACTGAAAAATTCAAGCAAAACCCACAAATTTCACAACAAATGAAACCAAATCCAGATGCTAAAAACCACTAATTTACACAAATATAAAAAAGAAATCAGAAGAGTATACAAATTTAATAAAGCCTTACATTACTCCCTTTCCACACTTCGAACACGCGCTTTGCCATGACCCTAATCCACACGCTTATCCTCCTCTTTTGTTCAACTACTACTAGTATCAGCACTACACAGGCAAAGAATCGAACACTTCAAACTCGCTCTTGCTTCGTCTTCTACTTTTAACATTTCAAAATCCATTCAAAAGGAAAAAGGAATCCACCAAACTAAATCCATCAATCTCATTCGACTCGTCATCGCAGTAAAATAAACTAGACTCGGTTATTGAATTTTAAATATTGCTGTTAGGTTTTAAGCTTGGGGCCCTTTTCTCTCTCTGTCTCTGCGGGTATTTTTTATTATTATTATTATTTTGTGATGGTAATTATATGGAATTGAAAAATAAAAAAAGTAAAATTATCCATGGGAGAGGAGGATGAGGAGGAGGAGGAGGAGGATTTAGTAATTGTACATACCGGGATGATAAACTATATTTAATTCACTTTTCTTAGAGGAGAGAAATTTATTTAATTTATGAATCTAACCCCACCTTTTCTATTGGACGATTCAATCGCCAACCTGCCTTCATTGGTCCAATCAAATTGGATTTTTTTTTTATATATATATATATTTGTGCAGTCATCTTTCGTGCGTGGAAGTACTTATCTGTCACTGGCTTCACTCGTTTTCAAATAGTAGTGGGGTCAAAGATGACGTGGCAAGATATTAATGGTGATGAATGGGACTGTTCACAGTTGATTAATTGAGCTGGTGGGGGAGTCTCTGGAAATTTAAGTGGTTAAAAGAGACAAATAATAATAATTTTTAATTATGTTATAACATGAGATTATGGATTGATAAACAGCCTGGCTGGCATGATTTCTTCTGATTCAATCCGTGTTTAACTATTTTGATTATATCAGTGCCATTCGTGTTTGAACTTTGAAGGGGCTAATCACTGACCTCTCTCTGTTTCAATCCGTGTTTAACTATTTTTCTTTAGTATTAAACAAATGTTAAGTAAAAAAAATATAAGAATCAAGTTGGTGATTCCATTGCTAATTTAAATAATACAGTTAAAAAATTCTAACATTAACAATTTTTTTTTTAAAAAAAAGTAAATTTATTTTAACTTTTTAAACAGATGACAATAATTATGATCTTAAAACTACTTTTATAGAAGAAAAACTATTAAAAAAAATATATAGCTTTAAAAAAAAAATCAAGTTAACTCCAACAAATCTTCTAATTCAGTCTAATTTCTAAAGTTTATAATATATGAAATCCTTGAATTGTATTCAATCAAAAAATTTAATTATCAATCAATTTAATTTTAAATAATAAAATCACTAAAAAAATATATTGATTAAAAGATTTTTTAAGAAAAAAATAATAGCAATAAAAATAATAAAAAAACCACGAAGAATAAAATTACAAAAAACAATAAAAAATAATGTTAAATAAAATAAATAGGAATTAAAAGAGTGTAGACTTGATTTTAAACACAAATATAATTTTATAATTTATTAAAATAAAAATAAAAATAAAAAATAAAAAAATAAGCACCAAATTATTTAATGATTAAAAGATTTTGCACGCACCGCTCAAATGATGCAAAGAATGTCCACACATCTTAACAACTTTTTTTAATCATATTTTTAATGTAAATTAAAATAATACCCTTGAATAAGCTTAAATTTATAATAAAATTAGTGTGAAATGACAAAAAAAAATAATTATACGAGAGTTATACCATTTTGTTTTCAAAAGCATCAAAGTGATTATAATATTTAAAAAAATAAAAAGATAAAAATGCACATGAGTGGTAGGCATCATATTATTTTATTATAAGGTTAAAGTAATAATTTTACCATGAAAAAATAAAAGAGCAATCTAACCCTATATAATTTATAAAAAACAATTGTTTTACGAAGAAAAGATTGCATTGTCCCCGTGCATAGTTCAAACTTTAATAGCTAAGAAGCATCATTACACATTCACACCATTATAACGAATCAATAGTAATTCTCTTAAGAGGTGGGGGCATTCAACTCAATGCCTCTTATATGTATAGATTATTTGAAACGTGTTGTAAGTTATATTTTTAAAAATTTAAATTTTTTTATTAAAATTTAATATGTTTTATATATTTTGAATCATTTTGATTTACTAATTTTTAAAAATAAAATAATATAATTAATATATATTTTAATATAAAAAAAATATTTAAAAAACACCCTTGACAAATATTTCAAAGGCAGAAATATGTTACCAACATTCTGGAAAGTGTCAAAGAAGCCTCAGGATTGTCTTTTGATGGATAATATTAGTGTTTTTCTCTCGTGGAATGTACACCTCAACTACTTGACTGTAGCGTTTTTCTTCCTAGTGGATGTCCATTATTTATGTAACTTTTGTCGTAGTCCTTGTGTTTGTTATTGAAGTTGAAATTGTTTTTTTTTTTATATATATATATATATAATTTATTTTTAAAATAATAATATACTTTTAGTATTTTTAAATTATTTTAATGTATTAATATTA